>NC_136628.1:42243768-42348300 GCF_933228915.1 Telmatherina bonti | reverse complement strand
ATATAGGAGAAACCCAGCATTCCATACTCATCCGTTTAAAACAACACCTTTATAACATCGGGGAAGGTAGACTGTCCACCCCTCTAGTCAACCATTTTCAACTCCATTCCACACAACACCTAAGAGTCTCGGGCCTGGAATCAAATGACAGATGGACCACCAGACAACGGAAAAGAGCGGAGAAAAACTGGATTCATACATTAGCAACACTAGCCCCAAATGGCCTGAATATTATGCCATAAACACATGCACACAAACCTTCCCCCCTCAGCTATATTTTACCATTTCTTCTGGTTCTAGTCAACACCATCCTCTGCCACAGCTTTTACTTAACCTTTTTGGGGTGGGTGTCCTCCACCATGCCAGGGAATTGAACCATTCCATCTGGTGTGGTGGACGGACGCCCACCCCATTTCGCCACTGATGCCGTTGCATCCACACCCACACCCACTGTCTATACCACCGTTGCTTAAGGATTATAGTTTATTTAATTTTTTTTTTTTTTTTTTTTTTTTTTTTCTTTCTCAAAAGTTGTTCATCTTTTTGTTGCCTCTGCCTCAGTTTCAGCCTTCTGGGGCAGACGTCCGCTGCTGGACTGGGGAGTCGAACCCTTTCTGCCGACATGGGGCGTGGATGTCTGCCCCACTGAGCTACCAACACAGTTGTGCCATTAAAGCATAGCTGTGTACTTATTGTTCCCCCCCCCCCCACCCCCTTTTTTTTTTTTTTATTTTTATTTTTTTATTTTTTTTTTTTTTTTTTTTAATTAAAATTGGAATTCTTCAGATCTCACATAGCAGTACTCTTCGGCCATAACAGTTTTATGTGAACTTCCTGGGGTGGGCGTCCGGTGCCATGCCGGGGAATTGAACCATTCCAGCCGGTTTGGTTGACGGACGTCCACCCCACTTCGCCACTGCCGTCTTCTTTTCAGCTTTCAATTTCCATTTCAGAACTGAGCACCAACTTCACAATCTTTACATACCTTACAATAATCCCCAAGTCAGTCGGCCAGTGCCCAAAACCACAACAGTGGCAATCCCAAACCCCAACCCAAACCCCAACCCTAACCCAGCCCGTGCCACTGACTTGGATCTGGTTCATTTCCATTACTCATTGCTTTCACCATAAAATCTCTGGTTTCACCCCAAAACCCCCCCTTTTTTTTTTTTTTTTTTTTTTTTTTTTTTTTTTCCCCCAACCAATCCCGCCTCATCATTTTCCCTCCAAAATTTGAAATGATCAATTACCCTATCACCTTCTGACCTGACCCTCAACCCCACCCAGGAATTCCTCCTCCTCCAATCACCATAGCCCAGGGATGGATCTCACCACTCTCGCCCATCCTGGGACTATTTATATCAGTTGCTGGGGCCTGCATTCCCCTTAATACCTCTGAAGAAGCAGTACCTCTGCGAAACGTCAGGTTTTAAACTGCTCTACTGCACCCTTACCCTCGGTCCTTTTGCTTTTTTAGTGTGCCTAGTCACACATTTTATTTTTTTAAAAACACTTTTTATCACCCTTGTTGGTTTTATTTGGCTTTTAGAATTTTAATCAATAAAGTTAGCTTTTAATTGTTGTTGGGGCTGGGCCTCCTTGGCCTGTCAGGCCTCTGTGGCCCCAGTTTTACCATCACGCTCCGGTTTTTTACCTGGTCTCACTAACCCTCTGAGCACTAGCTAACCGTGAAAAGGCTACCATCAGTGGACCTCATCTCTAATGACAACCTCCAATGCCAAGCTGAGAGAAAGAGGACAACGGACCTGCTATTGCCAAGGTAGGCCACCCCACAACGGTTAATATGTCTTTTTACAGGACCAAGGCGGGGCGGTTGAGCAGTGGGGGGACTAATGCAGGCCCCCAGCCACATGATCCACCTACATTCCAACCACTTTTGCCTCCACTACCATTGATGTCATTACAGATAAACACACACACACACCCTAGGCTACAAAACAAACACTATTCTGGAATTAAACATAGCCACCACCAACAGAATCTTTTACACCATCCTGGACAGGCCTCACACCCCCCTTACCAAGCATCTGATCCGGTTACACGCAGTATCAGTAAGAAATACTTCAAACTTTTACAAGCAGTTCATCATAAACACATAGTAGACACTTCCATCATTTCTCAAACATTTCCCACAGGCATGATGCGCCAGGTCAATAGACTTACAGACTTCATAAAACCATCCACACCCTGTGAACTTACACGGATTAAAGTACAACAGAACACAACACAATGGATGCACAATAACATGGTCATTTTACAGGAACATTATTCAGCAGTCATTTCATCTTTGGCAGACACACCGAAGAATCCTTTGGCCCTTCAGATAGCCATCAACTGGGCCAAGAAAAGATATCATAGTCGTCTCTCTTCTGCAACCATAAAAACAGTGGAAGAAATGGTTAACATTCATTCCGCCAATACACATCCAGTAGATAACACCCCTCTTGACCTATCAGACCAATCCTCAACCACAACAATAAACAGGACCACATCCAATCTACCACTCCTACCATCCGACAATATCCGCACAGCTAGGCCACTCACTCCCATCTTGGAGGAGGAGGAGGAATTCCCGGCACTCCCACAACCAAAAGCCCCCCACCGACTTTCCTTATACCTTGGCCCCAAGTCCACCCTCTCCGAAGACATCAGCCGCCATCTTAGACAGAGCCAACCAGGTCAATCCCACAACTTTCCACCCTTGGATCAGGCACCCCAGAACACCACCGTTCCACTTAATTCTCCCCTATCTACCCAACTGCACTCCCTACCAAAGTACAGTGAGAACCCCCAAAGCCCCCCTCACCAAATCATCAACCCCATTGCACCTAAATCGGTGACTATTTCTCATTGCCCCTCCCCTAAACCACAGGCCTCCACACCTTTACCCCAAAGACCCAGACGCCTCATCTTCCCCTCAAATATCCAGAAACTGCCGGAACCCCCTCAACTTGACCCAGAACTCTCTCCCATTTTTCCCATCACCAATCACGGAACAGTACTCACACCTTCTTCATCCATAAACTGCTCTTTTCCACCTTCTGTCATTCCACAGCCCGAGACTCAGGACCAACAGCCAGATCATAAACAGTCCCCAGTAAAAGAGTCAAGCAGGAGCCGGACGGTTGCAGCCCAGGTCCATGAGAAGTCCACTACTCAGGTTAAACTAATAGAAAATCAGATCTTGGAGTCCATATCACTGTCAAAATCCACCCCTTCTGTCACCTCTAATGTCTCCACAACAACCAATGACTTAATTTCCTTTGATTCATCTCCAACAGGGACGACGGGGCACCGGTTGGTCTCACATGGGCGAACGGATTTCCGGAGCTGTGGGGGCCCGGGGGAAAGGGAAAAACATATGATGATTGGGCCAAAGAAGGTCGGCATGACCACCAAAGCCCACTCTGAACCCAGCCCCGGGCCCACCCCTACCCCCCTTCCGGCGCCCAGTGGGACCACCCCTGCCTCCCGAGTCCCCCTCCATACTAACCAGATCTCTGAGGACCTGGCCGGCAACCGTCCGGGTCCTCCCATTCTCCAATCTACACTAATCACTTCCCCCCCGAAATTCAAAACAACGACCCACTTAGCCCGACCCCACAGGAAGTTACAGGACTGGTCTTTTAGACCAAAAAAACCTGTGGTCTTCCTGGGGGACTCAAACATAAAACGCATCCCATATCACACTAACCCCAATATTCAACTGGACAGCTACCCTGGTGCTAACATCTATCATTTCTTGAAAATATGCGAAAAGACGACAGTTAATCCAGCAACCAAAATTGTCATCTTCTCTATAGGAATCAATAACAAAGATCAGGATCCCAAACAGACATCCATTAAACAGCTGAAAGCCCTTTACAGGCAGGCACAGGCTACCTTCCCCAATGCCGATATTTATTTCCCAATACTCAATTTCTCACCCCATCTCACAGCCAAACAACAGGAAAATCTCAGATTAATCAATAATACCATTGCAACTCATTTCCCATTTCTGGTTGAAATTCCCCATGATACATTTCAAACCACTGACGACAACATCCACTGGACCACCACTACAGCTCAAATTATTTTTCAACATTGGTGTCAACAGCTAAATTTATAGATACTCCACAGACCCAACCGGTAATTACCCCCACCCACACATCACATTTGGATATTCGCAAATTCTTCCTTCCGTTCAAAACCACCCTCCAAAGTTCCGTCGTCCCTCATTCGACATCTATAGCCTCTTCCTCCACCGTTTCTACTTACAATGGCATCCCACCCCAGATACTTCCCAATCTGGAGTGGGATGCCACTTCAATAGTTCTAAACTTATCCAAACTTTTCACTCCCACCTCCTCTCAGATCTCACTCCTGGAAAAGGGACTTTCCTTCATCCCCAAACCCAAACACTCCAACCGGGAGGAACTTCAGAGGGACCTCCATAACTACCATAGGCGTTTGAAAATCATAGATCATTTCTACAAATCCAAGAATAAACCCAAGATCCCCTTCACATTTCCGTCCACCTGGGAACCAGCACTTTCCCAGGTGAATAAAACCATCCAAACACTCATTTCTTCTGACAGACAGGCTCTCCAATCCTATCAACCACACACTGACCCCCCCGATAATCTTTCATCTCTTGAACGCAGAGCTCTGAAAGAACTCTCCAGGAACCCCAACATTATCATAAAACCGGCTGATAAGGGCTCTAAAATTGTTATCTTAGACAGACATCAGTACCTTCTGGAGGCCAATAGACAGTTATCAGATTCCAAATACTATAAACCAATCACTGAAACCCTACAGCCACAGACTCAATCACAAATTAGAAATATAGTTCACTCCCTCTATCAACGCAAACTCATTTCTGCAAAACAGAGAGATTTTCTCTTCGGACCAGACCAACCCCGCCCCCGCTTATTTTATCTCCTACCCAAGATTCACAAAGACCCCTCCACGTGGACTGTTCCCTCTGAGGTCCCTCCCGGACGTCCTATTGTCTCCGACTGTGGCAGCTCCACCTACAATATTTCTCAATACATAGACCATTTTCTAGGCCCCCTGTCCACTAAACACCCTGCTTACATAAAAGATACCTACCATTTTCTGGACATAATCAGACCCATGGCTGTCCCTACCACTGCCCACTTATTCACCTTGGATATCGACAGCCTATACACAAATATAAACACACAGCATGGTCTACAAACAGTTCGCTCTATTTTTCACAGATACCCAGACTTTAACCGACCGGATGCCGATATCCTCGAACTACTCCAAATCTGCCTCAGCAATAATGACTTCATCTTCAATCATAAACATTACTTACAGATACATGGGACAGCCATGGGCCAGAGATTTGCACCCTCCTACGCAAACATTTATATGAGTGAGTGGGAGCGGGAAGCATTGGCCAAATGCCCCAACAAACCACTCCTGTATCTCCGATTTTTGGATGACATTCTAGGTATTTGGCAACACGAGATCTCCCTCTTTCAGCCCTTTCTGGATACCCTCAATAGCCATCATCCTTCCATTAAGCTGAAAGCTTCCATAGACCCCAAACAAGTCAACTTCCTCGACACCACAGTGTATTTTGAACCCCTTGACAATTTCCATAAACGTATGTTAACAAAAGTTTTCTTTAAAACAACAGACACACATGCATTACTTCATAAATCGAGTTATCATCCAAAACACACCTTCCGGGGTATTATCAAGTCCCAAATCATCCGATTCCACCGTATTTCTTCAAACCCTCTGATTTCCAGCAGGCCACTCAAATTCTCTTTAAAACACTCCGACGTAGAGGCTACTCCAAACGTTTCCTCCGAACAATCAAAAATACAACTTTGGCCACCCTCGCTCCCACTCACTCCAAGAATTCTCCCTCACAAATAGATCCACTACAGCCCCACGGTCGGAGGCGATCAGAACCTGACCAGTCCCCTCCCTCACTCCCCTCAACCCAACCATATCACCCCCATTCCCCTACCATTTCCCCCAACGTTACCCCCTTTCCTGCCCTCCCCCTCTTCTCTGACCCCCATATCCCCCTTGCCCAGCCCCTTTTCCCTAACCCTAACCACCCCCCACCCCTTAGTCCTTCCCCCACACCCAATTCCCCCCATTCCTCATCCTCCTTCCCTAATCACAACCCCTCTCCTTCCCTACCTCCCTTTCCGAATCTAGAACATCCCAAGCCCCCATCCATTTTAACTAACCTTAACCATCCCCCACCCTTGCCCCGTCACCACAACCCCAAGTATCCTAACCCGCCACCCCCCTTCCCTAATCCCCCTGCCCAGTCCTCCTTCCCTAACCCTGACCATTCCCCATCCTTAAGTCTTTCCCCCACACCCAATTACCCCCTTTCCTCATCTCCTTTTCCCAATCACAACCCCTCCCCTCCTCTACCCCCTTTCCCTAATTTGGAACGTCCCAAGCCCTCATCCATCTTAGCTAACCCTAACACCCCCGCACCCCTTAACCCCAAGTTCCCCAACCCCCCACCCCCCTCCCCTAACCCTAACCCTAATCCCTCCGTCCAGGCTCTCAACCCTAACCCTAACCATTCCCTATCCTCAACGACTCCCCCCACACTCAATTCCCCCCATTCCTCATCCTCCTTCCCTAATTACCACCCCTTCCATTTCCCACCTCGCTTCCCAAATTCAGTACATCCCAAGCCCCCACCTGTTTCAACTAACCCCAACCATCCCCCACCCTTGGCCCGTTACCCCAACCCCAAGTATCCCAACCCTCCACCCCCCTCCCCTAACTCCCCTTATCCCCCTGCCCATACCCTTTTCTCTAACCCTAACCTCTCCCCTCCCGCAAATCTTTCCCCTACACCCAATTCCCCCCATTCCTTATTGTTCTCCTTCCCTAATCATAACCCCTGCCCTTCCCTACCTTCTTTCTCCGATGCGGAATATCCCAAGCCCTTACCCATCGATATTAACCCTAATCACTCCCTAACCTTGCACCCTCACCCCAACCCCAAATCTCTCAACCCTTCACCCCCCCTTCCCCACCTTAACCCTCCCCAACCCCAACTCCCTTTCCCCATATCCAGTCCAATTTGTCCCTTGCCCCCCCCTTCCACTCCCTACCAGTCCCCTCCTCTCGTCTCCCTGTCAATTTACACCTCTTCGGATTCCCCTGACTTAGTCTATTCCTCAACACAGTCACCCCACTTTGTACCTACCCCCAATCAATCTCCCCCTGTGACCTCCTTCTCAATCCACCTCACTCCCACCCCGGATCCCCTGACCTTGGCTGCAATTCCCTCTCCCCCTGAAATCCTACCAACTCCCCAGTTCTCCACCTCACCTTCCAAACTCCTTCCCTTTGTCAGCACCTTTTCCCACAGATTCACCACTTTTCAGAAAACAGTGAGGTCCAATTTCCAGGACGTGAGACTCAGGTACCCACCCCTCAATGATTACCGTTTCATCACAGCCTATAGGAAGAATGCTAATCTCCAAAGCATATTAGTCCACTCAGCCTTTACAGCAAATAGACCACCACCTCGTACACAGTATGATCATCTATATATTTCACGCAAATTCATCTCCAACCCTTACAGTGGTAAAAGTCTCCCTATTCTGGCCACCTACACATTATCATCCAAAAATATAGTCTATGCCATCACTTGCACCATTTGTAATAAACTCTATATAGGAGAAACCCAGCATTCCATACTCATCCGTTTAAAACAACACCTTTATAACATCGGGGAAGGTAGACTGTCCACCCCTCTAGTCAACCATTTTCAACTCCATTCCACACAACACCTAAGAGTCTCGGGCCTGGAATCAAATGACAGATGGACCACCAGACAACGGAAAAGAGCGGAGAAAAACTGGATTCATACATTAGCAACACTAGCCCCAAATGGCCTGAATATTATGCCATAAACACATGCACACAAACCTTCCCCCCTCAGCTATATTTTACCATTTCTTCTGGTTCTAGTCAACACCATCCTCTGCCACAGCTTTTACTTAACCTTTTTGGGGTGGGTGTCCTCCACCATGCCAGGGAATTGAACCATTCCATCTGGTGTGGTGGACGGACGCCCACCCCATTTCGCCACTGATGCCGTTGCATCCACACCCACACCCACTGTCTATACCACCGTTGCTTAAGGATTATAGTTTATTTAATTTTTTTTTTTTTTTTTTTTTTTTTTTTCTTTCTCAAAAGTTGTTCATCTTTTTGTTGCCTCTGCCTCAGTTTCAGCCTTCTGGGGCAGACGTCCGCTGCTGGACTGGGGAGTCGAACCCTTTCTGCCGACATGGGGCGTGGATGTCTGCCCCACTGAGCTACCAACACAGTTGTGCCATTAAAGCATAGCTGTGTACTTATTGTTCCCCCCCCCCCCACCCCCTTTTTTTTTTTTTTATTTTTATTTTTTTATTTTTTTATTTATTTATTTTTTTTTTTTTTTTAATTAAAATTGGAATTCTTCAGATCTCACATAGCAGTACTCTTCGGCCATAACAGTTTTATGTGAACTTCCTGGGGTGGGCGTCCGGTGCCATGCCGGGGAATTGAACCATTCCAGCCGGTTTGGTTGACGGACGTCCACCCCACTTCGCCACTGCCGTCTTCTTTTCAGCTTTCAATTTCCATTTCAGAACTGAGCACCAACTTCACAATCTTTACATACCTTACAATAATCCCCAAGTCAGTCGGCCAGTGCCCAAAACCACAACAGTGGCAATCCCAAACCCCAACCCAAACCCCAACCCTAACCCAGCCCGTGCCACTGACTTGGATCTGGTTCATTTCCATTACTCATTGCTTTCACCATAAAATCTCTGGTTTCACCCCAAAACCCCCCCTTTTTTTTTTTTTTTTTTTTTTTTTTTTTTTTTTTTTTTTTTTTTTTCCCCCAACCAATCCCGCCTCATCATTTTCCCTCCAAAATTTGAAATGATCAATTACCCTATCACCTTCTGACCTGACCCTCAACCCCACCCAGGAATTCCTCCTCCTCCAATCACCATAGCCCAGGGATGGATCTCACCACTCTCGCCCATCCTGGGACTATTTATATCAGTTGCTGGGGCCTGCATTCCCCTTAATACCTCTGAAGAAGCAGTACCTCTGCGAAACGTCAGGTTTTAAACTGCTCTACTGCACCCTTACCCTCGGTCCTTTTGCTTTTTTAGTGTGCCTAGTCACACATTTTATTTTTTTAAAAACACTTTTTATCACCCTTGTTGGTTTTATTTGGCTTTTAGAATTTTAATCAATAAAGTTAGCTTTTAATTGTTGTTGGGGCTGGGCCTCCTTGGCCTGTCAGGCCTCTGTGGCCCCAGTTTTACCATCACGCTCCGGTTTTTTACCTGGTCTCACTAACCCTCTGAGCACTAGCTAACCGTGAAAAGGCTACCATCAGTGGACCTCATCTCTAATGACAACCTCCAATGCCAAGCTGAGAGAAAGAGGACAACGGACCTGCTATTGCCAAGGTAGGCCACCCCACAACGGTTAATATGTCTTTTTACAGGACCAAGGCGGGGCGGTTGAGCAGTGGGGGGACTAATGCAGGCCCCCAGCCACATGATCCACCTACATTCCAACCACTTTTGCCTCCACTACCATTGATGTCATTACAGATAAACACACACACACACCCTAGGCTACAAAACAAACACTATTCTGGAATTAAACATAGCCACCACCAACAGAATCTTTTACACCATCCTGGACAGGCCTCACACCCCCCTTACCAAGCATCTGATCCGGTTACACGCAGTATCAGTAAGAAATACTTCAAACTTTTACAAGCAGTTCATCATAAACACATAGTAGACACTTCCATCATTTCTCAAACATTTCCCACAGGCATGATGCGCCAGGTCAATAGACTTACAGACTTCATAAAACCATCCACACCCTGTGAACTTACACGGATTAAAGTACAACAGAACACAACACAATGGATGCACAATAACATGGTCATTTTACAGGAACATTATTCAGCAGTCATTTCATCTTTGGCAGACACACCGAAGAATCCTTTGGCCCTTCAGATAGCCATCAACTGGGCCAAGAAAAGATATCATAGTCGTCTCTCTTCTGCAACCATAAAAACAGTGGAAGAAATGGTTAACATTCATTCCGCCAATACACATCCAGTAGATAACACCCCTCTTGACCTATCAGACCAATCCTCAACCACAACAATAAACAGGACCACATCCAATCTACCACTCCTACCATCCGACAATATCCGCACAGCTAGGCCACTCACTCCCATCTTGGAGGAGGAGGAGGAATTCCCGGCACTCCCACAACCAAAAGCCCCCCACCGACTTTCCTTATACCTTGGCCCCAAGTCCACCCTCTCCGAAGACATCAGCCGCCATCTTAGACAGAGCCAACCAGGTCAATCCCACAACTTTCCACCCTTGGATCAGGCACCCCAGAACACCACCGTTCCACTTAATTCTCCCCTATCTACCCAACTGCACTCCCTACCAAAGTACAGTGAGAACCCCCAAAGCCCCCCTCACCAAATCATCAACCCCATTGCACCTAAATCGGTGACTATTTCTCATTGCCCCTCCCCTAAACCACAGGCCTCCACACCTTTACCCCAAAGACCCAGACGCCTCATCTTCCCCTCAAATATCCAGAAACTGCCGGAACCCCCTCAACTTGACCCAGAACTCTCTCCCATTTTTCCCATCACCAATCACGGAACAGTACTCACACCTTCTTCATCCATAAACTGCTCTTTTCCACCTTCTGTCATTCCACAGCCCGAGACTCAGGACCAACAGCCAGATCATAAACAGTCCCCAGTAAAAGAGTCAAGCAGGAGCCGGACGGTTGCAGCCCAGGTCCATGAGAAGTCCACTACTCAGGTTAAACTAATAGAAAATCAGATCTTGGAGTCCATATCACTGTCAAAATCCACCCCTTCTGTCACCTCTAATGTCTCCACAACAACCAATGACTTAATTTCCTTTGATTCATCTCCAACAGGGACGACGGGGCACCGGTTGGTCTCACATGGGCGAACGGATTTCCGGAGCTGTGGGGGCCCGGGGGAAAGGGAAAAACATATGATGATTGGGCCAAAGAAGGTCGGCATGACCACCAAAGCCCACTCTGAACCCAGCCCCGGGCCCACCCCTACCCCCCTTCCGGCGCCCAGTGGGACCACCCCTGCCTCCCGAGTCCCCCTCCATACTAACCAGATCTCTGAGGACCTGGCCGGCAACCGTCCGGGTCCTCCCATTCTCCAATCTACACTAATCACTTCCCCCCCGAAATTCAAAACAACGACCCACTTAGCCCGACCCCACAGGAAGTTACAGGACTGGTCTTTTAGACCAAAAAAACCTGTGGTCTTCCTGGGGGACTCAAACATAAAACGCATCCCATATCACACTAACCCCAATATTCAACTGGACAGCTACCCTGGTGCTAACATCTATCATTTCTTGAAAATATGCGAAAAGACGACAGTTAATCCAGCAACCAAAATTGTCATCTTCTCTATAGGAATCAATAACAAAGATCAGGATCCCAAACAGACATCCATTAAACAGCTGAAAGCCCTTTACAGGCAGGCACAGGCTACCTTCCCCAATGCCGATATTTATTTCCCAATACTCAATTTCTCACCCCATCTCACAGCCAAACAACAGGAAAATCTCAGATTAATCAATAATACCATTGCAACTCATTTCCCATTTCTGGTTGAAATTCCCCATGATACATTTCAAACCACTGACGACAACATCCACTGGACCACCACTACAGCTCAAATTATTTTTCAACATTGGTGTCAACAGCTAAATTTATAGATACTCCACAGACCCAACCGGTAATTACCCCCACCCACACATCACATTTGGATATTCGCAAATTCTTCCTTCCGTTCAAAACCACCCTCCAAAGTTCCGTCGTCCCTCATTCGACATCTATAGCCTCTTCCTCCACCGTTTCTACTTACAATGGCATCCCACCCCAGATACTTCCCAATCTGGAGTGGGATGCCACTTCAATAGTTCTAAACTTATCCAAACTTTTCACTCCCACCTCCTCTCAGATCTCACTCCTGGAAAAGGGACTTTCCTTCATCCCCAAACCCAAACACTCCAACCGGGAGGAACTTCAGAGGGACCTCCATAACTACCATAGGCGTTTGAAAATCATAGATCATTTCTACAAATCCAAGAATAAACCCAAGATCCCCTTCACATTTCCGTCCACCTGGGAACCAGCACTTTCCCAGGTGAATAAAACCATCCAAACACTCATTTCTTCTGACAGACAGGCTCTCCAATCCTATCAACCACACACTGACCCCCCCGATAATCTTTCATCTCTTGAACGCAGAGCTCTGAAAGAACTCTCCAGGAACCCCAACATTATCATAAAACCGGCTGATAAGGGCTCTAAAATTGTTATCTTAGACAGACATCAGTACCTTCTGGAGGCCAATAGACAGTTATCAGATTCCAAATACTATAAACCAATCACTGAAACCCTACAGCCACAGACTCAATCACAAATTAGAAATATAGTTCACTCCCTCTATCAACGCAAACTCATTTCTGCAAAACAGAGAGATTTTCTCTTCGGACCAGACCAACCCCGCCCCCGCTTATTTTATCTCCTACCCAAGATTCACAAAGACCCCTCCACGTGGACTGTTCCCTCTGAGGTCCCTCCCGGACGTCCTATTGTCTCCGACTGTGGCAGCTCCACCTACAATATTTCTCAATACATAGACCATTTTCTAGGCCCCCTGTCCACTAAACACCCTGCTTACATAAAAGATACCTACCATTTTCTGGACATAATCAGACCCATGGCTGTCCCTACCACTGCCCACTTATTCACCTTGGATATCGACAGCCTATACACAAATATAAACACACAGCATGGTCTACAAACAGTTCGCTCTATTTTTCACAGATACCCAGACTTTAACCGACCGGATGCCGATATCCTCGAACTACTCCAAATCTGCCTCAGCAATAATGACTTCATCTTCAATCATAAACATTACTTACAGATACATGGGACAGCCATGGGCCAGAGATTTGCACCCTCCTACGCAAACATTTATATGAGTGAGTGGGAGCGGGAAGCATTGGCCAAATGCCCCAACAAACCACTCCTGTATCTCCGATTTTTGGATGACATTCTAGGTATTTGGCAACACGAGATCTCCCTCTTTCAGCCCTTTCTGGATACCCTCAATAGCCATCATCCTTCCATTAAGCTGAAAGCTTCCATAGACCCCAAACAAGTCAACTTCCTCGACACCACAGTGTATTTTGAACCCCTTGACAATTTCCATAAACGTATGTTAACAAAAGTTTTCTTTAAAACAACAGACACACATGCATTACTTCATAAATCGAGTTATCATCCAAAACACACCTTCCGGGGTATTATCAAGTCCCAAATCATCCGATTCCACCGTATTTCTTCAAACCCTCTGATTTCCAGCAGGCCACTCAAATTCTCTTTAAAACACTCCGACGTAGAGGCTACTCCAAACGTTTCCTCCGAACAATCAAAAATACAACTTTGGCCACCCTCGCTCCCACTCACTCCAAGAATTCTCCCTCACAAATAGATCCACTACAGCCCCACGGTCGGAGGCGATCAGAACCTGACCAGTCCCCTCCCTCACTCCCCTCAACCCAACCATATCACCCCCATTCCCCTACCATTTCCCCCAACGTTACCCCCTTTCCTGCCCTCCCCCTCTTCTCTGACCCCCATATCCCCCTTGCCCAGCCCCTTTTCCCTAACCCTAACCACCCCCCACCCCTTAGTCCTTCCCCCACACCCAATTCCCCCCATTCCTCATCCTCCTTCCCTAATCACAACCCCTCTCCTTCCCTACCTCCCTTTCCGAATCTAGAACATCCCAAGCCCCCATCCATTTTAACTAACCTTAACCATCCCCCACCCTTGCCCCGTCACCACAACCCCAAGTATCCTAACCCGCCACCCCCCTTCCCTAATCCCCCTGCCCAGTCCTCCTTCCCTAACCCTGACCATTCCCCATCCTTAAGTCTTTCCCCCACACCCAATTACCCCCTTTCCTCATCTCCTTTTCCCAATCACAACCCCTCCCCTCCTCTACCCCCTTTCCCTAATTTGGAACGTCCCAAGCCCTCATCCATCTTAGCTAACCCTAACACCCCCGCACCCCTTAACCCCAAGTTCCCCAACCCCCCACCCCCCTCCCCTAACCCTAACCCTAATCCCTCCGTCCAGGCTCTCAACCCTAACCCTAACCATTCCCTATCCTCAACGACTCCCCCCACACTCAATTCCCCCCATTCCTCATCCTCCTTCCCTAATTACCACCCCTTCCATTTCCCACCTCGCTTCCCAAATTCAGTACATCCCAAGCCCCCACCTGTTTCAACTAACCCCAACCATCCCCCACCCTTGGCCCGTTACCCCAACCCCAAGTATCCCAACCCTCCACCCCCCTCCCCTAACTCCCCTTATCCCCCTGCCCATACCCTTTTCTCTAACCCTAACCTCTCCCCTCCCGCAAATCTTTCCCCTACACCCAATTCCCCCCATTCCTTATTGTTCTCCTTCCCTAATCATAACCCCTGCCCTTCCCTACCTTCTTTCTCCGATGCGGAATATCCCAAGCCCTTACCCATCGATATTAACCCTAATCACTCCCTAACCTTGCACCCTCACCCCAACCCCAAATCTCTCAACCCTTCACCCCCCCTTCCCCACCTTAACCCTCCCCAACCCCAACTCCCTTTCCCCATATCCAGTCCAATTTGTCCCTTGCCCCCCCCTTCCACTCCCTACCAGTCCCCTCCTCTCGTCTCCCTGTCAATTTACACCTCTTCGGATTCCCCTGACTTAGTCTATTCCTCAACACAGTCACCCCACTTTGTACCTACCCCCAATCAATCTCCCCCTGTGACCTCCTTCTCAATCCACCTCACTCCCACCCCGGATCCCCTGACCTTGGCTGCAATTCCCTCTCCCCCTGAAATCCTACCAACTCCCCAGTTCTCCACCTCACCTTCCAAACTCCTTCCCTTTGTCAGCACCTTTTCCCACAGATTCACCACTTTTCAGAAAACAGTGAGGTCCAATTTCCAGGACGTGAGACTCAGGTACCCACCCCTCAATGATTACCGTTTCATCACAGCCTATAGGAAGAATGCTAATCTCCAAAGCATATTAGTCCACTCAGCCTTTACAGCAAATAGACCACCACCTCGTACACAGTATGATCATCTATATATTTCACGCAAATTCATCTCCAACCCTTACAGTGGTAAAAGTCTCCCTATTCTGGCCACCTACACATTATCATCCAAAAATATAGTCTATGCCATCACTTGCACCATTTGTAATAAACTCTATATAGGAGAAACCCAGCATTCCATACTCATCCGTTTAAAACAACACCTTTATAACATCGGGGAAGGTAGACTGTCCACCCCTCTAGTCAACCATTTTCAACTCCATTCCACACAACACCTAAGAGTCTCGGGCCTGGAATCAAATGACAGATGGACCACCAGACAACGGAAAAGAGCGGAGAAAAACTGGATTCATACATTAGCAACACTAGCCCCAAATGGCCTGAATATTATGCCATAAACACATGCACACAAACCTTCCCCCCTCAGCTATATTTTACCATTTCTTCTGGTTCTAGTCAACACCATCCTCTGCCACAGCTTTTACTTAACCTTTTTGGGGTGGGTGTCCTCCACCATGCCAGGGAATTGAACCATTCCATCTGGTGTGGTGGACGGACGCCCACCCCATTTCGCCACTGATGCCGTTGCATCCACACCCACACCCACTGTCTATACCACCGTTGCTTAAGGATTATAGTTTATTTAATTTTTTTTTTTTTTTTTTTTTTTTTTTTCTTTCTCAAAAGTTGTTCATCTTTTTGTTGCCTCTGCCTCAGTTTCAGCCTTCTGGGGCAGACGTCCGCTGCTGGACTGGGGAGTCGAACCCTTTCTGCCGACATGGGGCGTGGATGTCTGCCCCACTGAGCTACCAACACAGTTGTGCCATTAAAGCATAGCTGTGTACTTATTGTTCCCCCCCCCCCCACCCCCTTTTTTTTTTTTTTATTTTTATTTTTTTATTTTTTTTATTTATTTTTTTTTTTTTTAATTAAAATTGGAATTCTTCAGATCTCACATAGCAGTACTCTTCGGCCATAACAGTTTTATGTGAACTTCCTGGGGTGGGCGTCCGGTGCCATGCCGGGGAATTGAACCATTCCAGCCGGTTTGGTTGACGGACGTCCACCCCACTTCGCCACTGCCGTCTTCTTTTCAGCTTTCAATTTCCATTTCAGAACTGAGCACCAACTTCACAATCTTTACATACCTTACAATAATCCCCAAGTCAGTCGGCCAGTGCCCAAAACCACAACAGTGGCAATCCCAAACCCCAACCCAAACCCCAACCCTAACCCAGCCCGTGCCACTGACTTGGATCTGGTTCATTTCCATTACTCATTGCTTTCACCATAAAATCTCTGGTTTCACCCCAAAACCCCCCCTTTTTTTTTTTTTTTTTTTTTTTTTTTTTTTTTTTTTTTTTTTTCCCCCAACCAATCCCGCCTCATCATTTTCCCTCCAAAATTTGAAATGATCAATTACCCTATCACCTTCTGACCTGACCCTCAACCCCACCCAGGAATTCCTCCTCCTCCAATCACCATAGCCCAGGGATGGATCTCACCACTCTCGCCCATCCTGGGACTATTTATATCAGTTGCTGGGGCCTGCATTCCCCTTAATACCTCTGAAGAAGCAGTACCTCTGCGAAACGTCAGGTTTTAAACTGCTCTACTGCACCCTTACCCTCGGTCCTTTTGCTTTTTTAGTGTGCCTAGTCACACATTTTATTTTTTTAAAAACACTTTTTATCACCCTTGTTGGTTTTATTTGGCTTTTAGAATTTTAATCAATAAAGTTAGCTTTTAATTGTTGTTGGGGCTGGGCCTCCTTGGCCTGTCAGGCCTCTGTGGCCCCAGTTTTACCATCACGCTCCGGTTTTTTACCTGGTCTCACTAACCCTCTGAGCACTAGCTAACCGTGAAAAGGCTACCATCAGTGGACCTCATCTCTAATGACAACCTCCAATGCCAAGCTGAGAGAAAGAGGACAACGGACCTGCTATTGCCAAGGTAGGCCACCCCACAACGGTTAATATGTCTTTTTACAGGACCAAGGCGGGGCGGTTGAGCAGTGGGGGGACTAATGCAGGCCCCCAGCCACATGATCCACCTACATTCCAACCACTTTTGCCTCCACTACCATTGATGTCATTACAGATAAACACACACACACACCCTAGGCTACAAAACAAACACTATTCTGGAATTAAACATAGCCACCACCAACAGAATCTTTTACACCATCCTGGACAGGCCTCACACCCCCCTTACCAAGCATCTGATCCGGTTACACGCAGTATCAGTAAGAAATACTTCAAACTTTTACAAGCAGTTCATCATAAACACATAGTAGACACTTCCATCATTTCTCAAACATTTCCCACAGGCATGATGCGCCAGGTCAATAGACTTACAGACTTCATAAAACCATCCACACCCTGTGAACTTACACGGATTAAAGTACAACAGAACACAACACAATGGATGCACAATAACATGGTCATTTTACAGGAACATTATTCAGCAGTCATTTCATCTTTGGCAGACACACCGAAGAATCCTTTGGCCCTTCAGATAGCCATCAACTGGGCCAAGAAAAGATATCATAGTCGTCTCTCTTCTGCAACCATAAAAACAGTGGAAGAAATGGTTAACATTCATTCCGCCAATACACATCCAGTAGATAAGTAGATAACACCCCTCTTGACCTATCAGACCAATCCTCAACCACAACAATAAACAGGACCACATCCAATCTACCACTCCTACCATCCGACAATATCCGCACAGCTAGGCCACTCACTCCCATCTTGGAGGAGGAGGAGGAATTCCCGGCACTCCCACAACCAAAAGCCCCCCACCGACTTTCCTTATACCTTGGCCCCAAGTCCACCCTCTCCGAAGACATCAGCCGCCATCTTAGACAGAGCCAACCAGGTCAATCCCACAACTTTCCACCCTTGGATCAGGCACCCCAGAACACCACCGTTCCACTTAATTCTCCCCTATCTACCCAACTGCACTCCCTACCAAAGTACAGTGAGAACCCCCAAAGCCCCCCTCACCAAATCATCAACCCCATTGCACCTAAATCGGTGACTATTTCTCATTGCCCCTCCCCTAAACCACAGGCCTCCACACCTTTACCCCAAAGACCCAGACGCCTCATCTTCCCCTCAAATATCCAGAAACTGCCGGAACCCCCTCAACTTGACCCAGAACTCTCTCCCATTTTTCCCATCACCAATCACGGAACAGTACTCACACCTTCTTCATCCATAAACTGCTCTTTTCCACCTTCTGTCATTCCACAGCCCGAGACTCAGGACCAACAGCCAGATCATAAACAGTCCCCAGTAAAAGAGTCAAGCAGGAGCCGGACGGTTGCAGCCCAGGTCCATGAGAAGTCCACTACTCAGGTTAAACTAATAGAAAATCAGATCTTGGAGTCCATATCACTGTCAAAATCCACCCCTTCTGTCACCTCTAATGTCTCCACAACAACCAATGACTTAATTTCCTTTGATTCATCTCCAACAGGGACGACGGGGCACCGGTTGGTCTCACATGGGCGAACGGATTTCCGGAGCTGTGGGGGCCCGGGGGAAAGGGAAAAACATATGATGATTGGGCCAAAGAAGGTCGGCATGACCACCAAAGCCCACTCTGAACCCAGCCCCGGGCCCACCCCTACCCCCCTTCCGGCGCCCAGTGGGACCACCCCTGCCTCCCGAGTCCCCCTCCATACTAACCAGATCTCTGAGGACCTGGCCGGCAACTGTCCGGGTCCTCCCATTCTCCAATCTACACTAATCACTTCCCCCCCGAAATTCAAAACAACGACCCACTTAGCCCGACCCCACAGGAAGTTACAGGACTGGTCTTTTAGACCAAAAAAACCTGTGGTCTTCCTGGGGGACTCAAACATAAAACGCATCCCATATCACACTAACCCCAATATTCAACTGGACAGCTACCCTGGTGCTAACATCTATCATTTCTTGAAAATATGCGAAAAGACGACAGTTAATCCAGCAACCAAAATTGTCATCTTCTCTATAGGAATCAATAACAAAGATCAGGATCCCAAACAGACATCCATTAAACAGCTGAAAGCCCTTTACAGGCAGGCACAGGCTACCTTCCCCAATGCCGATATTTATTTCCCAATACTCAATTTCTCACCCCATCTCACAGCCAAACAACAGGAAAATCTCAGATTAATCAATAATACCATTGCAACTCATTTCCCATTTCTGGTTGAAATTCCCCATGATACATTTCAAACCACTGACGACAACATCCACTGGACCACCACTACAGCTCAAATTATTTTTCAACATTGGTGTCAACAGCTAAATTTATAGATACTCCACAGACCCAACCGGTAATTACCCCCACCCACACATCACATTTGGATATTCGCAAATTCTTCCTTCCGTTCAAAACCACCCTCCAAAGTTCCGTCGTCCCTCATTCGACATCTATAGCCTCTTCCTCCACCGTTTCTACTTACAATGGCATCCCACCCCAGATACTTCCCAATCTGGAGTGGGATGCCACTTCAATAGTTCTAAACTTATCCAAACTTTTCACTCCCACCTCCTCTCAGATCTCACTCCTGGAAAAGGGACTTTCCTTCATCCCCAAACCCAAACACTCCAACCGGGAGGAACTTCAGAGGGACCTCCATAACTACCATAGGCGTTTGAAAATCATAGATCATTTCTACAAATCCAAGAATAAACCCAAGATCCCCTTCACATTTCCGTCCACCTGGGAACCAGCACTTTCCCAGGTGAATAAAACCATCCAAACACTCATTTCTTCTGACAGACAGGCTCTCCAATCCTATCAACCACACACTGACCCCCCCGATAATCTTTCATCTCTTGAACGCAGAGCTCTGAAAGAACTCTCCAGGAACCCCAACATTATCATAAAACCGGCTGATAAGGGCTCTAAAATTGTTATCTTAGACAGACATCAGTACCTTCTGGAGGCCAATAGACAGTTATCAGATTCCAAATACTATAAACCAATCACTGAAACCCTACAGCCACAGACTCAATCACAAATTAGAAATATAGTTCACTCCCTCTATCAACGCAAACTCATTTCTGCAAAACAGAGAGATTTTCTCTTCGGACCAGACCAACCCCGCCCCCGCTTATTTTATCTCCTACCCAAGATTCACAAAGACCCCTCCACGTGGACTGTTCCCTCTGAGGTCCCTCCCGGACGTCCTATTGTCTCCGACTGTGGCAGCTCCACCTACAATATTTCTCAATACATAGACCATTTTCTAGGCCCCCTGTCCACTAAACACCCTGCTTACATAAAAGATACCTACCATTTTCTGGACATAATCAGACCCATGGCTGTCCCTACCACTGCCCACTTATTCACCTTGGATATCGACAGCCTATACACAAATATAAACACACAGCATGGTCTACAAACAGTTCGCTCTATTTTTCACAGATACCCAGACTTTAACCGACCGGATGCCGATATCCTCGAACTACTCCAAATCTGCCTCAGCAATAATGACTTCATCTTCAATCATAAACATTACTTACAGATACATGGGACAGCCATGGGCCAGAGATTTGCACCCTCCTACGCAAACATTTATATGAGTGAGTGGGAGCGGGAAGCATTGGCCAAATGCCCCAACAAACCACTCCTGTATCTCCGATTTTTGGATGACATTCTAGGTATTTGGCAACACGAGATCTCCCTCTTTCAGCCCTTTCTGGATACCCTCAATAGCCATCATCCTTCCATTAAGCTGAAAGCTTCCATAGACCCCAAACAAGTCAACTTCCTCGACACCACAGTGTATTTTGAACCCCTTGACAATTTCCATAAACGTATGTTAACAAAAGTTTTCTTTAAAACAACAGACACACATGCATTACTTCATAAATCGAGTTATCATCCAAAACACACCTTCCGGGGTATTATCAAGTCCCAAATCATCCGATTCCACCGTATTTCTTCAAACCCTCTGATTTCCAGCAGGCCACTCAAATTCTCTTTAAAACACTCCGACGTAGAGGCTACTCCAAACGTTTCCTCCGAACAATCAAAAATACAACTTTGGCCACCCTCGCTCCCACTCACTCCAAGAATTCTCCCTCACAAATAGATCCACTACAGCCCCACGGTCGGAGGCGATCAGAACCTGACCAGTCCCCTCCCTCACTCCCCTCAACCCAACCATATCACCCCCATTCCCCTACCATTTCCCCCAACGTTACCCCCTTTCCTGCCCTCCCCCTCTTCTCTGACCCCCATATCCCCCTTGCCCAGCCCCTTTTCCCTAACCCTAACCACCCCCCACCCCTTAGTCCTTCCCCCACACCCAATTCCCCCCATTCCTCATCCTCCTTCCCTAATCACAACCCCTCTCCTTCCCTACCTCCCTTTCCGAATCTAGAACATCCCAAGCCCCCATCCATTTTAACTAACCTTAACCATCCCCCACCCTTGCCCCGTCACCACAACCCCAAGTATCCTAACCCGCCACCCCCCTTCCCTAATCCCCCTGCCCAGTCCTCCTTCCCTAACCCTGACCATTCCCCATCCTTAAGTCTTTCCCCCACACCCAATTACCCCCTTTCCTCATCTCCTTTTCCCAATCACAACCCCTCCCCTCCTCTACCCCCTTTCCCTAATTTGGAACGTCCCAAGCCCTCATCCATCTTAGCTAACCCTAACACCCCCGCACCCCTTAACCCCAAGTTCCCCAACCCCCCACCCCCCTCCCCTAACCCTAACCCTAATCCCTCCGTCCAGGCTCTCAACCCTAACCCTAACCATTCCCTATCCTCAACGACTCCCCCCACACTCAATTCCCCCCATTCCTCATCCTCCTTCCCTAATTACCACCCCTTCCATTTCCCACCTCGCTTCCCAAATTCAGTACATCCCAAGCCCCCACCTGTTTCAACTAACCCCAACCATCCCCCACCCTTGGCCCGTTACCCCAACCCCAAGTATCCCAACCCTCCACCCCCCTCCCCTAACTCCCCTTATCCCCCTGCCCATACCCTTTTCTCTAACCCTAACCTCTCCCCTCCCGCAAATCTTTCCCCTACACCCAATTCCCCCCATTCCTTATTGTTCTCCTTCCCTAATCATAACCCCTGCCCTTCCCTACCTTCTTTCTCCGATGCGGAATATCCCAAGCCCTTACCCATCGATATTAACCCTAATCACTCCCTAACCTTGCACCCTCACCCCAACCCCAAATCTCTCAACCCTTCACCCCCCCTTCCCCACCTTAACCCTCCCCAACCCCAACTCCCTTTCCCCATATCCAGTCCAATTTGTCCCTTGCCCCCCCCTTCCACTCCCTACCAGTCCCCTCCTCTCGTCTCCCTGTCAATTTACACCTCTTCGGATTCCCCTGACTTAGTCTATTCCTCAACACAGTCACCCCACTTTGTACCTACCCCCAATCAATCTCCCCCTGTGACCTCCTTCTCAATCCACCTCACTCCCACCCCGGATCCCCTGACCTTGGCTGCAATTCCCTCTCCCCCTGAAATCCTACCAACTCCCCAGTTCTCCACCTCACCTTCCAAACTCCTTCCCTTTGTCAGCACCTTTTCCCACAGATTCACCACTTTTCAGAAAACAGTGAGGTCCAATTTCCAGGACGTGAGACTCAGGTACCCACCCCTCAATGATTACCGTTTCATCACAGCCTATAGGAAGAATGCTAATCTCCAAAGCATATTAGTCCACTCAGCCTTTACAGCAAATAGACCACCACCTCGTACACAGTATGATCATCTATATATTTCACGCAAATTCATCTCCAACCCTTACAGTGGTAAAAGTCTCCCTATTCTGGCCACCTACACATTATCATCCAAAAATATAGTCTATGCCATCACTTGCACCATTTGTAATAAACTCTATATAGGAGAAACCCAGCATTCCATACTCATCCGTTTAAAACAACACCTTTATAACATCGGGGAAGGTAGACTGTCCACCCCTCTAGTCAACCATTTTCAACTCCATTCCACACAACACCTAAGAGTCTCGGGCCTGGAATCAAATGACAGATGGACCACCAGACAACGGAAAAGAGCGGAGAAAAACTGGATTCATACATTAGCAACACTAGCCCCAAATGGCCTGAATATTATGCCATAAACACATGCACACAAACCTTCCCCCCTCAGCTATATTTTACCATTTCTTCTGGTTCTAGTCAACACCATCCTCTGCCACAGCTTTTACTTAACCTTTTTGGGGTGGGTGTCCTCCACCATGCCAGGGAATTGAACCATTCCATCTGGTGTGGTGGACGGACGCCCACCCCATTTCGCCACTGATGCCGTTGCATCCACACCCACACCCACTGTCTATACCACCGTTGCTTAAGGATTATAGTTTATTTAATTTTTTTTTTTTTTTTTTTTTTTTTTTTCTTTCTCAAAAGTTGTTCATCTTTTTGTTGCCTCTGCCTCAGTTTCAGCCTTCTGGGGCAGACGTCCGCTGCTGGACTGGGGAGTCGAACCCTTTCTGCCGACATGGGGCGTGGATGTCTGCCCCACTGAGCTACCAACACAGTTGTGCCATTAAAGCATAGCTGTGTACTTATTGTTCCCCCCCCCCCCACCCCCTTTTTTTTTTTTTTATTTTTATTTTTTTATTTTTTTTTTTTATTTTTTTATTTTTTTTTTTTTATTAAAATTGGAATTCTTCAGATCTCACATAGCAGTACTCTTCGGCCATAACAGTTTTATGTGAACTTCCTGGGGTGGGCGTCCGGTGCCATGCCGGGGAATTGAACCATTCCAGCCGGTTTGGTTGACGGACGTCCACCCCACTTCGCCACTGCCGTCTTCTTTTCAGCTTTCAATTTCCATTTCAGAACTGAGCACCAACTTCACAATCTTTACATACCTTACAATAATCCCCAAGTCAGTCGGCCAGTGCCCAAAACCACAACAGTGGCAATCCCAAACCCCAACCCAAACCCCAACCCTAACCCAGCCCGTGCCACTGACTTGGATCTGGTTCATTTCCATTACTCATTGCTTTCACCATAAAATCTCTGGTTTCACCCCAAAACCCCCCCTTTTTTTTTTTTTTTTTTTTTTTTTTTTTTTTTTCCCCCAACCAATCCCGCCTCATCATTTTCCCTCCAAAATTTGAAATGATCAATTACCCTATCACCTTCTGACCTGACCCTCAACCCCACCCAGGAATTCCTCCTCCTCCAATCACCATAGCCCAGGGATGGATCTCACCACTCTCGCCCATCCTGGGACTATTTATATCAGTTGCTGGGGCCTGCATTCCCCTTAATACCTCTGAAGAAGCAGTACCTCTGCGAAACGTCAGGTTTTAAACTGCTCTACTGCACCCTTACCCTCGGTCCTTTTGCTTTTTTAGTGTGCCTAGTCACACATTTTATTTTTTTAAAAACACTTTTTATCACCCTTGTTGGTTTTATTTGGCTTTTAGAATTTTAATCAATAAAGTTAGCTTTTAATTGTTGTTGGGGCTGGGCCTCCTTGGCCTGTCAGGCCTCTGTGGCCCCAGTTTTACCATCACGCTCCGGTTTTTTACCTGGTCTCACTAACCCTCTGAGCACTAGCTAACCGTGAAAAGGCTACCATCAGTGGACCTCATCTCTAATGACAACCTCCAATGCCAAGCTGAGAGAAAGAGGACAACGGACCTGCTATTGCCAAGGTAGGCCACCCCACAACGGTTAATATGTCTTTTTACAGGACCAAGGCGGGGCGGTTGAGCAGTGGGGGGACTAATGCAGGCCCCCAGCCACATGATCCACCTACATTCCAACCACTTTTGCCTCCACTACCATTGATGTCATTACAGATAAACACACACACACACCCTAGGCTACAAAACAAACACTATTCTGGAATTAAACATAGCCACCACCAACAGAATCTTTTACACCATCCTGGACAGGCCTCACACCCCCCTTACCAAGCATCTGATCCGGTTACACGCAGTATCAGTAAGAAATACTTCAAACTTTTACAAGCAGTTCATCATAAACACATAGTAGACACTTCCATCATTTCTCAAACATTTCCCACAGGCATGATGCGCCAGGTCAATAGACTTACAGACTTCATAAAACCATCCACACCCTGTGAACTTACACGGATTAAAGTACAACAGAACACAACACAATGGATGCACAATAACATGGTCATTTTACAGGAACATTATTCAGCAGTCATTTCATCTTTGGCAGACACACCGAAGAATCCTTTGGCCCTTCAGATAGCCATCAACTGGGCCAAGAAAAGATATCATAGTCGTCTCTCTTCTGCAACCATAAAAACAGTGGAAGAAATGGTTAACATTCATTCCGCCAATACACATCCAGTAGATAACACCCCTCTTGACCTATCAGACCAATCCTCAACCACAACAATAAACAGGACCACATCCAATCTACCACTCCTACCATCCGACAATATCCGCACAGCTAGGCCACTCACTCCCATCTTGGAGGAGGAGGAGGAATTCCCGGCACTCCCACAACCAAAAGCCCCCCACCGACTTTCCTTATACCTTGGCCCCAAGTCCACCCTCTCCGAAGACATCAGCCGCCATCTTAGACAGAGCCAACCAGGTCAATCCCACAACTTTCCACCCTTGGATCAGGCACCCCAGAACACCACCGTTCCACTTAATTCTCCCCTATCTACCCAACTGCACTCCCTACCAAAGTACAGTGAGAACCCCCAAAGCCCCCCTCACCAAATCATCAACCCCATTGCACCTAAATCGGTGACTATTTCTCATTGCCCCTCCCCTAAACCACAGGCCTCCACACCTTTACCCCAAAGACCCAGACGCCTCATCTTCCCCTCAAATATCCAGAAACTGCCGGAACCCCCTCAACTTGACCCAGAACTCTCTCCCATTTTTCCCATCACCAATCACGGAACAGTACTCACACCTTCTTCATCCATAAACTGCTCTTTTCCACCTTCTGTCATTCCACAGCCCGAGACTCAGGACCAACAGCCAGATCATAAACAGTCCCCAGTAAAAGAGTCAAGCAGGAGCCGGACGGTTGCAGCCCAGGTCCATGAGAAGTCCACTACTCAGGTTAAACTAATAGAAAATCAGATCTTGGAGTCCATATCACTGTCAAAATCCACCCCTTCTGTCACCTCTAATGTCTCCACAACAACCAATGACTTAATTTCCTTTGATTCATCTCCAACAGGGACGACGGGGCACCGGTTGGTCTCACATGGGCGAACGGATTTCCGGAGCTGTGGGGGCCCGGGGGAAAGGGAAAAACATATGATGATTGGGCCAAAGAAGGTCGGCATGACCACCAAAGCCCACTCTGAACCCAGCCCCGGGCCCACCCCTACCCCCCTTCCGGCGCCCAGTGGGACCACCCCTGCCTCCCGAGTCCCCCTCCATACTAACCAGATCTCTGAGGACCTGGCCGGCAACCGTCCGGGTCCTCCCATTCTCCAATCTACACTAATCACTTCCCCCCCGAAATTCAAAACAACGACCCACTTAGCCCGACCCCACAGGAAGTTACAGGACTGGTCTTTTAGACCAAAAAAACCTGTGGTCTTCCTGGGGGACTCAAACATAAAACGCATCCCATATCACACTAACCCCAATATTCAACTGGACAGCTACCCTGGTGCTAACATCTATCATTTCTTGAAAATATGCGAAAAGACGACAGTTAATCCAGCAACCAAAATTGTCATCTTCTCTATAGGAATCAATAACAAAGATCAGGATCCCAAACAGACATCCATTAAACAGCTGAAAGCCCTTTACAGGCAGGCACAGGCTACCTTCCCCAATGCCGATATTTATTTCCCAATACTCAATTTCTCACCCCATCTCACAGCCAAACAACAGGAAAATCTCAGATTAATCAATAATACCATTGCAACTCATTTCCCATTTCTGGTTGAAATTCCCCATGATACATTTCAAACCACTGACGACAACATCCACTGGACCACCACTACAGCTCAAATTATTTTTCAACATTGGTGTCAACAGCTAAATTTATAGATACTCCACAGACCCAACCGGTAATTACCCCCACCCACACATCACATTTGGATATTCGCAAATTCTTCCTTCCGTTCAAAACCACCCTCCAAAGTTCCGTCGTCCCTCATTCGACATCTATAGCCTCTTCCTCCACCGTTTCTACTTACAATGGCATCCCACCCCAGATACTTCCCAATCTGGAGTGGGATGCCACTTCAATAGTTCTAAACTTATCCAAACTTTTCACTCCCACCTCCTCTCAGATCTCACTCCTGGAAAAGGGACTTTCCTTCATCCCCAAACCCAAACACTCCAACCGGGAGGAACTTCAGAGGGACCTCCATAACTACCATAGGCGTTTGAAAATCATAGATCATTTCTACAAATCCAAGAATAAACCCAAGATCCCCTTCACATTTCCGTCCACCTGGGAACCAGCACTTTCCCAGGTGAATAAAACCATCCAAACACTCATTTCTTCTGACAGACAGGCTCTCCAATCCTATCAACCACACACTGACCCCCCCGATAATCTTTCATCTCTTGAACGCAGAGCTCTGAAAGAACTCTCCAGGAACCCCAACATTATCATAAAACCGGCTGATAAGGGCTCTAAAATTGTTATCTTAGACAGACATCAGTACCTTCTGGAGGCCAATAGACAGTTATCAGATTCCAAATACTATAAACCAATCACTGAAACCCTACAGCCACAGACTCAATCACAAATTAGAAATATAGTTCACTCCCTCTATCAACGCAAACTCATTTCTGCAAAACAGAGAGATTTTCTCTTCGGACCAGACCAACCCCGCCCCCGCTTATTTTATCTCCTACCCAAGATTCACAAAGACCCCTCCACGTGGACTGTTCCCTCTGAGGTCCCTCCCGGACGTCCTATTGTCTCCGACTGTGGCAGCTCCACCTACAATATTTCTCAATACATAGACCATTTTCTAGGCCCCCTGTCCACTAAACACCCTGCTTACATAAAAGATACCTACCATTTTCTGGACATAATCAGACCCATGGCTGTCCCTACCACTGCCCACTTATTCACCTTGGATATCGACAGCCTATACACAAATATAAACACACAGCATGGTCTACAAACAGTTCGCTCTATTTTTCACAGATACCCAGACTTTAACCGACCGGATGCCGATATCCTCGAACTACTCCAAATCTGCCTCAGCAATAATGACTTCATCTTCAATCATAAACATTACTTACAGATACATGGGACAGCCATGGGCCAGAGATTTGCACCCTCCTACGCAAACATTTATATGAGTGAGTGGGAGCGGGAAGCATTGGCCAAATGCCCCAACAAACCACTCCTGTATCTCCGATTTTTGGATGACATTCTAGGTATTTGGCAACACGAGATCTCCCTCTTTCAGCCCTTTCTGGATACCCTCAATAGCCATCATCCTTCCATTAAGCTGAAAGCTTCCATAGACCCCAAACAAGTCAACTTCCTCGACACCACAGTGTATTTTGAACCCCTTGACAATTTCCATAAACGTATGTTAACAAAAGTTTTCTTTAAAACAACAGACACACATGCATTACTTCATAAATCGAGTTATCATCCAAAACACACCTTCCGGGGTATTATCAAGTCCCAAATCATCCGATTCCACCGTATTTCTTCAAACCCTCTGATTTCCAGCAGGCCACTCAAATTCTCTTTAAAACACTCCGACGTAGAGGCTACTCCAAACGTTTCCTCCGAACAATCAAAAATACAACTTTGGCCACCCTCGCTCCCACTCACTCCAAGAATTCTCCCTCACAAATAGATCCACTACAGCCCCACGGTCGGAGGCGATCAGAACCTGACCAGTCCCCTCCCTCACTCCCCTCAACCCAACCATATCACCCCCATTCCCCTACCATTTCCCCCAACGTTACCCCCTTTCCTGCCCTCCCCCTCTTCTCTGACCCCCATATCCCCCTTGCCCAGCCCCTTTTCCCTAACCCTAACCACCCCCCACCCCTTAGTCCTTCCCCCACACCCAATTCCCCCCATTCCTCATCCTCCTTCCCTAATCACAACCCCTCTCCTTCCCTACCTCCCTTTCCGAATCTAGAACATCCCAAGCCCCCATCCATTTTAACTAACCTTAACCATCCCCCACCCTTGCCCCGTCACCACAACCCCAAGTATCCTAACCCGCCACCCCCCTTCCCTAATCCCCCTGCCCAGTCCTCCTTCCCTAACCCTGACCATTCCCCATCCTTAAGTCTTTCCCCCACACCCAATTACCCCCTTTCCTCATCTCCTTTTCCCAATCACAACCCCTCCCCTCCTCTACCCCCTTTCCCTAATTTGGAACGTCCCAAGCCCTCATCCATCTTAGCTAACCCTAACACCCCCGCACCCCTTAACCCCAAGTTCCCCAACCCCCCACCCCCCTCCCCTAACCCTAACCCTAATCCCTCCGTCCAGGCTCTCAACCCTAACCCTAACCATTCCCTATCCTCAACGACTCCCCCCACACTCAATTCCCCCCATTCCTCATCCTCCTTCCCTAATTACCACCCCTTCCATTTCCCACCTCGCTTCCCAAATTCAGTACATCCCAAGCCCCCACCTGTTTCAACTAACCCCAACCATCCCCCACCCTTGGCCCGTTACCCCAACCCCAAGTATCCCAACCCTCCACCCCCCTCCCCTAACTCCCCTTATCCCCCTGCCCATACCCTTTTCTCTAACCCTAACCTCTCCCCTCCCGCAAATCTTTCCCCTACACCCAATTCCCCCCATTCCTTATTGTTCTCCTTCCCTAATCATAACCCCTGCCCTTCCCTACCTTCTTTCTCCGATGCGGAATATCCCAAGCCCTTACCCATCGATATTAACCCTAATCACTCCCTAACCTTGCACCCTCACCCCAACCCCAAATCTCTCAACCCTTCACCCCCCCTTCCCCACCTTAACCCTCCCCAACCCCAACTCCCTTTCCCCATATCCAGTCCAATTTGTCCCTTGCCCCCCCCTTCCACTCCCTACCAGTCCCCTCCTCTCGTCTCCCTGTCAATTTACACCTCTTCGGATTCCCCTGACTTAGTCTATTCCTCAACACAGTCACCCCACTTTGTACCTACCCCCAATCAATCTCCCCCTGTGACCTCCTTCTCAATCCACCTCACTCCCACCCCGGATCCCCTGACCTTGGCTGCAATTCCCTCTCCCCCTGAAATCCTACCAACTCCCCAGTTCTCCACCTCACCTTCCAAACTCCTTCCCTTTGTCAGCACCTTTTCCCACAGATTCACCACTTTTCAGAAAACAGTGAGGTCCAATTTCCAGGACGTGAGACTCAGGTACCCACCCCTCAATGATTACCGTTTCATCACAGCCTATAGGAAGAATGCTAATCTCCAAAGCATATTAGTCCACTCAGCCTTTACAGCAAATAGACCACCACCTCGTACACAGTATGATCATCTATATATTTCACGCAAATTCATCTCCAACCCTTACAGTGGTAAAAGTCTCCCTATTCTGGCCACCTACACATTATCATCCAAAAATATAGTCTATGCCATCACTTGCACCATTTGTAATAAACTCTATATAGGAGAAACCCAGCATTCCATACTCATCCGTTTAAAACAACACCTTTATAACATCGGGGAAGGTAGACTGTCCACCCCTCTAGTCAACCATTTTCAACTCCATTCCACACAACACCTAAGAGTCTCGGGCCTGGAATCAAATGACAGATGGACCACCAGACAACGGAAAAGAGCGGAGAAAAACTGGATTCATACATTAGCAACACTAGCCCCAAATGGCCTGAATATTATGCCATAAACACATGCACACAAACCTTCCCCCCTCAGCTATATTTTACCATTTCTTCTGGTTCTAGTCAACACCATCCTCTGCCACAGCTTTTACTTAACCTTTTTGGGGTGGGTGTCCTCCACCATGCCAGGGAATTGAACCATTCCATCTGGTGTGGTGGACGGACGCCCACCCCATTTCGCCACTGATGCCGTTGCATCCACACCCACACCCACTGTCTATACCACCGTTGCTTAAGGATTATAGTTTATTTAATTTTTTTTTTTTTTTTTTTTTTTTTTTTTTTTTTTTTTTCTTTCTCAAAAGTTGTTCATCTTTTTGTTGCCTCTGCCTCAGTTTCAGCCTTCTGGGGCAGACGTCCGCTGCTGGACTGGGGAGTCGAACCCTTTCTGCCGACATGGGGCGTGGATGTCTGCCCCACTGAGCTACCAACACAGTTGTGCCATTAAAGCATAGCTGTGTACTTATTGTTCCCCCCCCCCCCACCCCCTTTTTTTTTTTTTTATTTTTATTTTTTTATTTTTTTTTTTTATTTTTTTATTTTTTTTTTTTAATTAAAATTGGAATTCTTCAGATCTCACATAGCAGTACTCTTCGGCCATAACAGTTTTATGTGAACTTCCTGGGGTGGGCGTCCGGTGCCATGCCGGGGAATTGAACCATTCCAGCCGGTTTGGTTGACGGACGTCCACCCCACTTCGCCACTGCCGTCTTCTTTTCAGCTTTCAATTTCCATTTCAGAACTGAGCACCAACTTCACAATCTTTACATACCTTACAATAATCCCCAAGTCAGTCGGCCAGTGCCCAAAACCACAACAGTGGCAATCCCAAACCCCAACCCAAACCCCCACCCCTAACCTGAACCCAACCCTAACCCCTAACCCTAGTACTTTAACCATCACCAGGGAATTTTCATCCTTTTTATTCTCACTCCTCATCTCTAAATCAGTCTGGAACCTGCCTGGATCAGATAAAAACTAGTACTGGATCAACCAGAGGATTCATTGGTCTGGAAGTGGTTTTATTTTGATTCTGTTAACTAGCTCTGATATACACCCATTCGAGGCCAGCTCTCCCTCCCTCCCTCCCTTTTTCTCACTTCCTCAAACTGCTTCCTCTCTTGGACTTCCTCATCATTATCATCAGAGTGAAATTTATAAAGATCTGCTCTTCCTGCCGTAGAGCAAACTGACTCGGAGACTGGACCGGGACGGAGCGGAGCTGTGAGGACAGACAGGAAGACTGATGAGCCGTGAGTGTGTATCTAAAAGTCATGCGCAGCTCCTAAAATATGAGTCGTGGTTTTATTAGTTTTTTTCTGCCTCTCACAAGTCAGAGGGACTCACTGTTGGTGTTTTTACTTGGTGTCAAATATTGATCCCTAGATTGATTCATGTCAAACTATTGATCTTTTCTCCAGTAGATAAATGACATGCATGTTTATGCATGCACACTCATTTTTATAGATGTCACTGTTGGAGAAAACTAGAGAAGAGGTGCTGCCACTCCCTTTGAGTTGGACGGAAAACTAATCAATGCTGGTCAACATAATCAATACTAATCAATTCAAATATGAATTAGAAAATTTGACCATAATCATTTCAAAGAAAACTGCAGAGAATTATAGAAAAGAAATACTGGAGAGAAATAAAAAGAAATGTATTACAGATTATTCCAGGAATACTCATGGAATACTAAAGAATTGTTTTAGGGTCATACCAGGGATACTACTCAAACCTGTCAGAACCAGACCCATTGGAACATGGCGGAACATCACGGAACATCACGGAACATGATGGATCGTGGTGGGTCATGGTGGAACATGGTGGATCATGGTGGAAATCATGGTGGATCATGGTGGAACATGGTGGATCATGGTGGATCATGGCGGATCATGGCAGATCATGGCGGATCATGGCAGATCGTGGCGGATCGTGGCGGATCATGGCGGAACATGGCGGATCGTGGTGGATGATGGCGGATCATGGTGGAAATCATGGTGGATCATGGTGGAACATGGTGGATCATGGTGGATCATGGCGGATCATGGTGGATCGTGGCGGATCGTGGCGGAATATGGCGGAACATGGCGGATCGTGGTGGATGATGGCGGATCGTGGTGGATGATGGCGGATCATGGCGGATCATGGTGGATCATGGTGGATCATGGTGGATCATGGTGGAACATGACGGAACATGGTGGATCATGGCGGATCATGGCGGAACATGGCGGATCATGGCGGATCATGGCGGAACATGGCGGATCGTGGTGGATGATGGCGGATCATGGTGGAAATCATGGTGGATCATGGTGGAACATGGTGGATCATGGTGGATCATGGCGGATCATGGCGGATCGTGGCGGAATATGGCGGATCATGGCGGATCATGGTGGATGATGGCGGATCATGGTGGATCATGGTGGAACATGACGGAACATGGTGGAACATGGCGGAATATGGTGGATCATGGCGGATCATGGCGGAACATGGCGGATCGTGGCGGATCATGGTGGAACATGGTGGAACATGGCGGAACATGGTGGATCATGGCGGATCATGGCGGAATATGGTGGATCATGGCGGATCATGGCGGATCGTGGTGGAACATGGCGGATCATGGTGGAACATGGTGGAACATGGTGGATCATGGCGGATCATGGTGGATCATGGCGGATCATGGCGGATCGTGGCGGAATATGGCGGATCATGGCGGAACATGGCGGATCATGGTGGATGATGGCGGATCATGGTGGATCATGGTGGAACATGACGGAACATGGTGGAACATGGCGGAATATGGTGGATCATGGCGGATCATGGCGGATCATGGCGGAACGTGGTGGAACATGGCGGATCATGGTGGAACATGGTGGAACATGGCGGATCATGGCGGATCATGGCGGATCATGGCGGATCGTGGTGGAACATGGCGGATCATGGTGGAACATGGTGGAACATGGTGGAACATGGTGGAACATGGTGGATCATGGCGGATCATGGCGGAATATGGTGGATCATGGCAGATCATGGTGGAACATGGTGGATCGTGGTGGAACATGAAAGATCATTGTGGGGTGAATGTTGTAGTACAGGGTTAGATCCTTGCTTTTGAGGCATAAAGAGTCAGATTCAGAAGTAGGACAGTGTTTTAGTTTCAGTCTTTCTGACAGTAAACCTTTCCTCTTGCTGTTGAATGAAGGGTCAGATAAACACTTCCTGCTTTAGTTTCAACACACTTCCTGTTTTACCAGTGGTCTGGTCGTTATGTTGAGCAAACACTGCTTTCAGGAGGAAAATGTTCAACTCTGTGCTGATAGACACATACTTTCGTTAAAAGATGGAATCATGCTGAAAACTCTCTACAATTCCATTTGATACCTGACCTTGTTTTTAACCTTCAGATTACAGACTCCACACCAGCAAGTCCAGGCTGGCCTGACATTGTGAAATACTCTGCCTGCTAAAAAATATTGCCACAAAAACCAAAGTCTACCCTCCACCATTTGGTTGTTCTTATGTTTTACAGAAGTCTCTGCAAAGTTAGCAGAGACTTCTGCTTTTATCAAGTGTTGTATTAACTTTTTTTCCAGCATCTAATTTTGAAATCTGTACAAAGATCCTCCATGGGGTTCAGGTCTAGACTATGTGGTGAAAATTATGTCTCCCGTACCCGAAACCACTCTTTCACAATCTGGGCCCCATTAATCTTTGTGTTGTTGTCTTGAATATAAACCTAGACCTGAACCTTGATGTGGGGCTAGATCTATTCCTGAACCTAGACCTGGACATGGACATGAATATAGATATGAACTAAGATCTGAACGTAGATGGGATTGTGCAGTAGTCACTCAGCATGATGTAATCTCTTCTTACATGGCCATTCCATCCATCTGGGACAGGATCAATCTGGACCCATCAGACTGCTCAAGGAGTCTGAAAAAAAGTTGATCTGGACTCATTAGACCACTTGATCTTGTTCAAGCTCCAGAGTCCAGTTTTTCCACTCTCCAGCAATCTGAAGGCTTTTTTGTTAGTTCTCCTCACTGATTGATGGTTTTCTTTTAACTCCACGGCTGTTCAGTTCCAGTTGAGCATATCTGAGTCTTTCCACATGCTGGTTGAAGAAAGAAGAAGCTGCTTGTTGCATCCATTGGGGTTAAATAACTAAAACACTTCATCACTTTGCAAGAATGATCCAACAGGAGATTCAGACCTGCTAGCTAGGTTACATTCAGGTGGAGGTGTTTTTCAGCGTATAAATGAGGGTTTTCCTATGTTTTAAACAAGGAAAATCTTCTATTACAGTGGAAAGTCCACTTTCAGAGTTTTTCAACGTCTGCTTAAGTTGTGAGTTGTTGGTTCCTGTGCAGCTTAAAATAAATGGTCCTGAACCAGCAGCATGAATTAAAACACTGAAAAAGAAAAAAGATTTACTGTAACTTCCTGAAACTAATAAACAAGACCATGACTTTAGTTCTGTTTTCTGTGAAGAAAACTGAAACAAATGTTAAGACATCTCTTTCCTGCTGGAGTTTCTCGTAACTACTGTTTTATTCAGTTTCATTAAATAAAAATAAACAGTTTTCATCACAATATTTACTATCCAAACAGGTTCCACTACTCCTCAATGTAGTCCCCATGAACAGTTCTCAAGGATCCCTGAAAGACTTTCCAGGAATAGTTGTCCAGGATTGCCAAGGACTCTTCTGTGGATGTTTCTGTCATTTGTTCTGTATTCTGTCAGGAAGCTGTTGATCAAGTTCACTTTAACTGATCATGATCAAAATATGAGGACTCTGAATCAGGAGTCTGGATCAGAATTCTGGAGGGAAACCAGTTCAGCCTGTTGTGGTTGCTCATCTCAACTCAGCTTCCTCTTTTTCATTCCTCTCATAGAGACACGTCTGTTTTTTACAGACTGGTTTTAGAGTTCAAGCTGAACAACTGATGCAGGAAGATGATGGTCCTGTTCATGTCCTGCTTATTCAAACTCTGTAAGGTTTAAAATCTCTCCTCTGCAGCAAACTCCCAATGAGATTAACTCTGGGAAAACTAAAATATTGTTTAATCAGTAATCTTTTCAATGAATTTTCAAACAAAACAACAGACAATACTGAGAGTTTGTTTGTAGATTACACATCAGGATAGAATGCAAGTAGTATTAAGCTAAAATTCTAGACAACATATTAAAACAGTGACCGCCACCCAAAAAAGGAAACAATAAAACCACATCTTTTGAGGGTGAAACTGGTTATAAATCCTTAAAGTGGTTTCTCAATCCTGGTCCTCAGGGATCAGTGCTCTTTATGTTTTAGAGGTAACTGTACTGAACAGCTAATACACTTAACTGAAAAGGATCATTGACAGACTCGCAGTGTACTTAATGAGCATTTTTATAAAGCTGAATCAGGTGTGATGGAGTTCGTTTAAAACATGCAGAGCAGTGGTCACTGACTGAGAACAGGATTGAGAAACACTGTCTAAAAGAATCTCTAAATCTTCATGCTTATATAAACCAGCTTCCTCCCACACCATCTGAGCCAACTCACCACCAGGTGGTGATCAGTTGAAGCTCCGCCCCCCTCTTCACCCGAGTGTCCAAGGCATGTGGCCGCAGGTCCGACGATACGACTACAAAGTCGATCATCGAACTGCGGCCCAGGGAATCCTGATGCCAGGTGTACATATGGACACTCTTATGTTGGAACATGGTGTTCGTTATGGACAATCCATGACGAGCACAGAAGTCCAATAACAAAACACCATTTGGGTTTAGAGGGGGGGGACCATGCCTCCCAATCACTCCCCTCCAGGTCTCACTGTCATTGCCCACGTGAGCATTGAAGTCCCCCAGCAGAACAATGGAGTCCCCAGAAGGAGCACCCTCCAGCACTCCCTCCAAGGACTCCAGAAAGGGTGGGTACTCTGAACTGCTGTTCGGTGCATAAGCACAGACAACAGTCAGGACCCGTCCCCCCACCCGGAGGCGGAGGGAAACTACCCTTTCATCCACCGGGGTAAACCCCAACGTGCAGGCACCAAGCTGGGGGCTGATGAGAATGCCCACACCTGCTCGGCGCCTCTCACCATGAGCAACTCCAGAGTGGAAGAAGGTCCAGCCCCTCTCGAGGGTTCTGGTTCCAGAGCCCAAGCCATGCGTCGAGGTGAGTCCAACTATATCTAGTCGGAACCGTTCAACCTCGCGCACAAGCTCAGGCTCCTTCCCCACCAGAGAGGTGACGTTCCACGTCCCTAGAGCCAGCTTCTGCAGCCGGGGATCGGACCGCCAGGGACCCCACAACTTGCTGCCACTCAGCTCACATTGCACCCGACCCCTACGGCTCCTCCCGCAGATGGTGAGCCCACGGGAGGTTGTTATTTGAGTGGTGCAGTGTAAATGCAAACCCTGTTCAGAAGAACTTTGCAGTCCTCAGTTGTACAGGTCCCCAGTCATACCCCTCGTGGTAACTAACAGCTGCTAGTTGCTAACACAGTCGTCCTCATATGTATTCATACCCTCCCATTAAAGAAGGGGAAAAAAAACAACTGCCTGGGAAATAAGATGAAATTGACAAAAGTTTAAATACAGAAAAAATTTATGAAAATCATGACATTAATTTCTAATTTTGGTTCATCAGAAATGTTTTTAAAAGGCAAACAAATGTGATAAAATAATAATTGTAACGTCAGTCATAAACTAATATTTAGTAGAAGAATCCTGTGATGTTTCCAGTCCAGTCAGGTGTTTTCTGTTCCTCCCAGTCAGACTTCTGCACCTGTTGACAGGTATTTTGTCCCCCTGTTCATCAGAAAAATGCTCTCATTTGTCCCGGACACATTTGTTTGTTTGTTTTCCTCCAACTCAGTTAAATAAAAAACATTATCTTATTCCACTAAATTATAATTTAGCTAATTTTTTGTTATTGTTCCTTTTTCAGTCTCCAGTTATTTGATTAATTGTTGTAAATTCAGCCTTTTCTTTAATGAAAGGGGATTAATAAATTTAAGGATGATTGGAGAAGCTGACTGTCACTAACGGCTCTAAACAGAATGTTTTTGTAGAGAAAGGTTGTTTCAGTTCAGATAACAATGTGTTCAGACAAAACACCTTTTGAGCATCAAGAGCAGAAGGTTGCCATGTAAAGTCTATGTGGAGGCGCGTCAAGGAGGCGTTGAGCTTTCTCGCGTCGCGTTTGAGCATCGGTGTGACGCGCCGAAAATTTTTAATGTTTTTTAAGGTTGAAGCACGTCGAAAGCCAGAGATGTAAAATCTGAACTTTGGTCGCTCGACGCGGAGCGTCAACCAATCAGAGCGACCAGCTGGCAGCTCCTGGAGGATTTCTGTGGTGAACCCAGACACGGGGCTGAGACGCCCTATGACAGCGTTCCTCATGTGGCTCTCTGACTCTTGTCTTGCGGATCGTGAAGCAGCCGCTGGCTTTCTGAAAATGCATCTAAACAAGTCATAATGATCCTCAACGCTGCAGTTCTCTCCACTAACAAGAGCTGCAGGCTGCTTGCAGAAACTCTGCTGTCCTCACGGCCCTAACTGACCCTGTCAGGGTTGCCAGTTCTGGCTGATTTCAGCTGCAGTGAACTCCACCAAAGAGCTGCTCCGTCGGTAGCTCCGTATATATAATGGAAAAAAAAACGCCCACATTCTGGAGGCATTATTCTATTTTCACCAGATACTGTTGCATAAGAATATCATTACTCCGTGTAATATTTAGGATAACCATTCCTTGGTAAAACGCTGAATGTTACTGATTTGGTAACGTAGCAAGACACGTAGCGTGGGAACGCTTTGTTTGGGGGGGGGCTCTCTGCTGTGTGCGGCTCTTGTTGCATTAACAGTGACTATCACTGCCCTACGACGATGTCCTCTAGCTTTATTTATTTAATAAAACCATGCCGTCTCTCTGCTGCACCGCCATCATTCAGACTGAAAGCCCCCCCCCTCTTTTGCCGCATTTGCTGCTTGGGCGTGGGACACAAAAGTGGCAGTTTAGTGACCAGCGAGAAGAAAACCCTCTTTCTCTGGAGAAAGATGAACTAGTTTGGTCTTTTTTGTCTCAGTCTCCTGAGCATTCAGGTCATTCCAACATTAGTTTTATTTCATCATGAAATTGTGACATTTGTCTTCTGAAAGCTTTTGTGTTTCTAAATGTTTGAGTTACAAAAGTACAATCTTACACCACTCTCCACTAGTCAGCTGTGTCTGAGGCAGTTGCACATCAGGCCCATTAAGTTTAAGGAAACTGTTAAAATTGCAGTGGCATCATCGACATGAAGACATGCTGCCGTTATTTTTGACCTCATCACCACCCTGCAGACAGATGAATCATCTACTAAAAATAGTTCTCATCAAATAAAATGCAGTTTTGTCCTGTCCTGTTTGCCCAGGTTACGTGCATGTTTTCCCATTAGAACCTTGCTGCCTTAATGGGTGGATATTCAGGCTTTCCAATCTCTTATGAGACAATGGATGTGTTTCCATGGTGATGTAAAAAACACTGACACAGTTTGATTTCTGGTCATCAGGACACACCACAAAAAGAAAATGGAGATCAGTTGAAGAAAAGCAGAAGTGAAAAGCTGCTGGGCCTGCTTCATTTTCCTTTGTGCTTTGTTATCATTGAGCCCACTGAAATGATGTTTTCTTGCAGTTTTCTAGTTTACATGCGGGTCTCCTTGGATCTGAAACTGATACCAAGTGTAAGTAATGTGAATACAGCTTCGTGAGGTGTTGCTGTTCCTGATTTGTCCACCAGAGGTCACACATTTATTTTTGTAACACATTTCATTGGATTGTCGTTACCTACCATTTCACCCCTTCAACTGCTACAAGGTGACATTCTGGCAGTCGAGTGGATAATGGATGCCAGGCATTTTTTGTTAATGTTTTGATTGCCAAGAAAATGAATTTTTTCAAGATAAAGCCAACGACCCCCTCCTATTCGGAGCTGCCAGCAGGCAAAGTGGTTAGTCGTAAATGAATGTATAACTTTTTTTTTTTTTTTTTTATGTTCTAGTTTAAGTGAATCAATAAAGAAACCCATCTGTAGTTAAAGAACCAGAGTTCTCCCATACTTGAATGGGCATAGTAGAACACTCCACCACGCCAAGGGTGAAGATTCCTATTTAAGACGAATCGCAGTGGCTTTATGGGGATGTTGGGTAGAGGAAAGTCTGCAGTGGAAGATTTCTAGTCTCGTCTTGAGAAACTCTGCGTAAGCAAGGTTAAAGAGCAGTGTGAACAAGGCTGAACAAGAGTACAGTGAAGAAAACCGCTTGAAAAAAGTGCAAGCACAGAACTGTTACTGAACTTTCCAGCACACTACAATTTCACAACATTCATCTTAAAGGAACTGCAAACTTGTCCCTAGTCTGCATACACCTGTCTGCATAACAGGAGCCGAGAGACTGCATAAGTCAATGCCAATCACCTCGTTGTTTGACTACCAGTTAAAGGTATAGAGTTCTCATATTTCAGCATTGCAAGTGTGCACTAGATTTATTGTGTGCAGGTTGTGTTCAACAATATGCTGTGTAGTTGGGTGTACTTGTAGTATTTTATAAGTAACCTTCTGAAGAAAATCGTGTTGAAATTTCATTATTAGGCTAAAGTCATACACAGAATTCACACTAGTCTACCCCTTTGTTTACATTTTATAATTAGGTTTCACACATCCGTTTCATATAACACAATTTAGTGACAGACATCACATTTTAGCAACCGTATTTGAAAGTAAAATATATTGATTTACTCTACATTTTTATGACACTTGTAGGTCTAGTACTACACAGTGAACATGTCACAAAGGAGCACTGTTTCTCAAATGGGGGTACGCGTACCCCTAGGGGTACTTTAAAGTATTCCTTGGGGTATGTGAAATTTTTTGAAAACATATCTTTTTATGTTTTCTTTACAACATCCTTAAATAAAAAATATAAATATTATATGAACATTTAATATATTTCAATAAATGTAGGTGTACGTTTGTAGATTTACACGATTTCATTCCTCCCAAAATCCCACATTCTAACGTGAACCCCACATGTAACAAGCCCCATCATATCCATCAGTCACTGTCTCCTTGACAACGCAAACAACTGACTCCTGGTTGAAGCGTTGTAGAGATGTGCAAAGTAATTGGCATTGTTTTGCACAGTTAAAGTTTAATACAACAAACACAAATGTCAATGTTTTTTATTTCATGTATTTTCTTAATCAAAGATAGTTTGCAGTTGTTAGGGGTACTAGGCTGAAAAATATTTTGCAAGGGTACTGTGTTGCAAAAAGTTTGAGAACCGCTGATTTAGAGCATACATGTTCCTCAGCAGAGAAAGCTAATAATAATAAACAAATGGAAGCATTCAAAAAGGAATCACAAGCTTAAGAGGAGACATACGCACTGGCCAATATTAGAGAAATAGCCGTATCAACTGCTGATTTACAGTGTTACACTCAGGTAAATTCTACACAGCCTGCCACCACTAGGAAAAATTAACACACACAAAAGCTCACTAAAAGGGGACAAGCTCTAGTAGATGATAAATTCATGGACCTAAAGGTGAACTTCAAACAGGCATGTGAGAGGTGGAAGCACATCATAAATGGACTCAGAAAATCCATTAAGTATAATGATGACCCTGAGCTAATGGAAATCATGAGTAAAATAAATACAAACCAAGCTGAGATTGGTGCTGTTTATGTCAAAATAAGAGACATTTCACATTCAGAGGTGACTCAGAAGTCTGCAGAATCAATTACAGATGCTAGGCTCTAACCATAGCTGTAAACAAAAAGGCTCAGCAGGTCCTCAGTGATGACAGTTCAGAACTTTCAGCTTGGTCCAACACTGAATCTGTGTTTGAAACTAAAACCTTCAACGTCTCTTTATCTACAAAGACCCGACAGTCTGGACAGACTTTTTACACTTCATTAGATGCGAGACAAGCAGCAGAGGAAGCAGCTGCCACCAAAGAGGTACTGAAAATAAAGAAAGCATAGAGTGAGGAAGAAGAATAAATCCAAAAACTTAAGCACGAAGATCAAATGTTAGCTGCTAAAAATGAAGTTGGAATCACTAGGCAAAGATCTGAAAGGGAGGCAGAAGGTATCAGACAAAGAGTTGAAACTGAAGCAGAGGCCATCAGGCAGAAAGGTAAAAACGATGATGAGAATGCTCTGGAAAACAAAAAGCTTAGTTCATAGCAAAAAGTGCTATTAGAAAAATTAAGCTAGAGTAGGTAAGGAAGGACATTGAATGGTTGGAAGAACTCAAAAAGCTCAATACAGCCAAGGCAAGGCTAAAAGTGTATTCTGGAAGTGTTCATCTCTTATCTCCCGTTCCACCATTTTTAGCACTTTTGCAAGCTCTCCCCACAAGAATAACTGCTGTTTCAAGAACCTCCAGCGCATCAATACAAACCCACTTCATCCAGTCAAGCTGAAGTACCACACCATACCAAGTTACAGTCACTAAAGACTCAACCTTGCATCCACCTCAGTATATATGCCACAATCAGTTACATTTACTAAAACAACCATGAGTTATTAACCCATGCCACGTCAACCTATTCACATGCAACAAGTCAAAGTCACTCAAGCTTCTTCCACTCAATTTGCAACATCAGACACCTCTCACAACACATCCAATGAGCTGGTACGAAAATTAGCTAAAGCTATTTCTGTAAATCCCATTCCAATCCTATAGCTTGCCTTCACAGGAAATTCATTTCAAATACAATGATTGGAGGCTTTCCTTTTATGCTCTAATTGAGCTAAAGAACTTCACAGTCCAAGAGAAACTGTTCTTCCTACGTATTTTCTGGAAGGAACAGAAACAGCATACAGTGCAGCTTGGAACATATTTGAAGACAGATTCAGCAACCCCTTCCTGATCAGTGAATCATACCGTGACAAGATACACTCGTGACTCAAACTAAGCTAAAAAGGATACTTAAAATCTTTGTGAGTTTGATGATGTGAGCAGTATTGAATTAGCCATGCCTTATGTACCAGGTTTACAAGTTATCTATGATTGTATGGAACATCAAAGCACAGCACAAAAACTACCAGACTGGCTCGGCTGATGGTGGAACAGAAAAGTTGTAGCAATTCAAGATGAAACCAACACGTCCCTTGATTTCAAGAACTTTTTATCATTCCTCAAAAAGGAGGCTTGTATTGCCTGCCATTAATCCTGGCAAGCTTTGAACCCAAAGGAAGAGATTCCAAAGTCAAGAGAATAAGACAACTCTATGGGGCATCAAAGACTTAACATTTGCCAAGATATTCACAACAAACTTGAATGAAAGGGCAGACGGCAAGTGCCCATTCTGCCAAAAACTAAACATGCTTCACGAGTGCCGCAAGTTAATTGAAAAACCAATTGAAGAGAGATTCAAATTTGTGCAGTGAGAAAAGTTCAGTTTTAGCTGCCTTGAAACTCAAAACCGTGAGACAAAGGAACAAAACCAAGAAACTTAAGGAAAATCAGTCAAATAAAAACGACATAGATTAATCTAAACAAAACTATCCCAGGGAAAATTACTAAATCAAGGGCTCTAAGCCAAAAAAGACAGAAGAGCCCGATGGGGCTACTTCTCTCAGAATAACCAGAGAAAAAAGTGGCACTCATACTTCACTATTCATTCCAGTCTATTTGTCCACATCAACCAAGCCAGACAAGGAAGTGTTAGTGTATGCTTTGCTCAACACTCACAGTGACACTACCTTCTTCTTAAAGGATATAGCTGACACACTGAATGCCAAGAGGGATTCAGTAAAGCTCAAAATATCTACAATAACTTCAAGAACAAAGATATTGTCCAGTGGAAAAGTGACGGGTCTTCAAGTGAGATGTATGAAGTCTAAAATCAAGATAAGGCTCCCAGTGAGCTACACTAGGGAATATATATACCAGCAAATAAAGCCCATATACCCAGAAGTGAAACGGCAAGGTCCTGGCCTCACTTGGAATACCTGGCCAATGATATGTCTCAAGAAATTAACTGTGAAGTAGGGTTGCTAAACGGCTGTGACTGTTCTCAAGCTCTGGTTCCCATAGACGTCATCCATAGTAGTGAAGAGCAACCTTTGGTGCTCAGGTCCACACTGGGTTAGAGCTTCATTGGCTAAAACAGTGCTGCCACTTAACGTGAAGATGAAAAGGCATGAGTCACCAAATCATCACGAAGCAAGTCACACCAGCTATCATGCCTCACTATGAGCTCAAGTGTAAAGTCCACTTCACCTGCAGAACCCAAGTTAAAGAATTCATCTATCCTTCAGACATAATCAAAGGGTTTGAGTCAGACTTTGCTGAAAAGATGAAGGACTAAGGTTCAGTATCACAAGAAGACCTCCAGTTCCTCACTAAACTGAAGGAGAGCATCAATCAGAAGCCAGACAGACAAGATGCAATGGGCGGCATACCAAGATCTTTGTCGGCCCAGCTGGGTCAGAACATGTCGCCATGATCTAATGATATTTATATTTCATCAGAAAAAATGGAAAGTTACAGAATAATAAATCAGTATTGACTGTTTCCTGAGCAACAGCTGGATAATGAATGTTGCATCGGACGCTGACACCAGGTAGGTTCTTGTTCTGTAGTGTTGGAGCAAATGTGAAGGAAAACAGTGGACCTAAACGTGTCTTGTGAGTCTGGGCTAAGTCTCTTTGTCCATCACAGATGTGGACTTTCAGCTCCTGGTCCAACAGAAATAAGCTCTTCTGCCTCAGATCAAAATGTAAAAAAAATCCTGCATCCCCCTTTCGCTTTAGCTGCAGCTGGTTTTACTCTAAGAAGAGAAAAATATCAGACTCATCAGAAGCTAAAGCAGCTAAAACCAGTAAAACAGTTTAAACATGAGAAATGATGATATTCTGCCCCACAGCTGAGCAAATCATCTGGGCAACGATGATGGAATATTCCACTGATTACTATGGTGATCCCTTCCTTTTTCAGTCTGCCGAGATGTTGATGATGAAGAAACACTGAAATAAGTCTAATGTTGTCATTTGAATTATCTAATTATCATTTTATGGTGGGTTAATGGAAACTATCTGGAGGAAAGAAAATCAACTATTTCTACACATCCTTATAAGTCAATGTGACACGTTTGCCCTGAAGCCTTTGGAATTAAAAAGCACGATCTCAGTCCGCTGATGTGGGTCAGAGGGACTTAACAGAGTTTATAGGTTGGAAATTGAAACCAAATGTCATGATTTATGAATAGAGCAAAAAACAGCAGCAAATAAAGAGAAGAGATGAGGAACCCCTGGTGGAATTAGTCTTGAAGTCATTACTCATTACAAGTTCCTTCCTGAGCGAGAGATCATTGTTTACAAGTTTAAATATAATGAAACGTTATTTTTTTCATTTTATGTTTTAATATTTATTCATGTGACTGAAAAGGAAATATTGTGGTTCTGCTGGTGGATCAGTGTTAGTTTTACTTGTGGAAAATATTCAAGCTGCCATGCAAATGTGAGTTCAGGATAACATCTCCATGTAGTTTTCTCCAGCTGAGACAATTTCCATCAACACAAATACCCTCCTCTCTGCAGGCAAAACATGGACATCAAGGATCTCTGAACAAACCGAGAAATCCAGAGGGACCTGAAATATTTCTAACAGCTCCAGTAAGACACCTGCATCTTTCAGACTCTGAAGGTAAACTGTCCAAACAAATCAGAACCCAGACGGTTATAAACATCCAAATGCTGATTTCATCCACTGGATGAAAAGTTCATATTGGAAGATGAGAGAACATAGAAATAAATAATTATCTTTTGCCTACAGTTGCTGTCAAAATTATCCAACCTCCACAACAAACCAGGTCTATTAGCAAATTTGTGCAAACTAGCAGTTGTTTGCCATAAACAAATCCAACATGAACCATTCTAATAGGTTAGCAGAACTAACAAATGTTTTCTCTAAATTCAACAGAAAAAGCAACTTTCAATGACCACCGCAGTCTCAGAATTAGCCAAACCCTTCATGAGAAGCATTGGTAGTACTTACTAGCTAACCCTTCTGCTTTTATCTCCTGCTGCATACGCAGCTTCTGGCAGCGTTCCTGTGAAATCTCAGCTCATTCTTTGTGGACAAAGGTCACCAGTTCACCAAAGTCAGAAAACAGTGATGGCTGCTCTCAAACTTTGGTGGACTCTGAGGTCTGCTTAGGGTCATTGTCCTGTTGGAATGTCCAATGACATACAAGCTTTAGCTTTCTCAAAGACGGCATCAGATTTTCTCTCAGAATTTGCTGATACTTGAAGGAATCCATCCTGCACTCTACACGCTACTACAGGAAGCATCACCGATCCACCACTATGCTTCACTGTAGGTGAGGTGTTCTTTTCAGCATATGTTCCATTCTTCCTCCTCCAGACATACTGCTGATACACATGCCCAAAAAGTTCCAGTTCTGTTTCATCACTGTACAGAGCAGCATCATGAAACCTCTTTGGCTTATTCCTGTAGTGTTGAGCAGATTAGAGAGAATTTTTCTTGTGCTGGTAGGTGGCACACATTGTAGAGTTGCGGCATGAAGCCCTCCGGCATGGTGTGCGCTTTACTGTGGAAAGTGACTGGTATTTTCACAGTTTTGGAGGAATCAAATTTCAGTGATTTGCGCCAGTCTTTTTCTGACAATTTGACAGTCACAGCATAATCCACTAGGTAAGACTTTGGACAACAGTGCAGTAAATAAGTCATAGTTATAAAGCTTTTGGTACCTTGTGAACCTTGGCGTCATTTTTTTTTTTTATTCTGGCCATAACTTTGTACCACATACTAAGAATACCACAAAACTTGGTTTTTATCATCTCGAAAATATAGCCAGAGTCTGCCCTCTTCTCTCTCCGGGGAACACTGAGATGCTAATGCATGCTTTTATCACAAGTCATATAGACTACTGTAATGCACTCATCTTTGGGAAAACTTCTGAAAAACAGTTTGAAGGAAAATGAAAAGATGAAGTGAAAGTTAGGCTGAGGTTTCCCATCTTGTTATGGGGTAATGCTGACTTTTATTATTTAGAAGGAAACCAGCTGCAAGTCTCAGCAGAAAACTTAAGACATAAAGCTGCTAAATTAAACTATTTTTACAAGATTAATTTATTAAGTGTAGATACTGCTATCATGTTTTTGCCTTTCCTCCACTTCCTTTTTCCTGACAGATAACTCGGTTTTATTATAGCCAAAATGTCATGTTGCACTGGCAGCAGGAATCATGGACCTGGAAGGTTACCTTCAGAAAGTACTATAGTGACAAGGCCACCGCTAACCACGTCCCTGCACTTTCCTGCATCACAGAATTTGAAAGAATTCTAAAGTTTGTGGCTGCTTACAACTCAAAGTAATAAGTTGACTTGGGGCCCCGAGTAATTCCCTGGTTTGGATACCTTGTTGCCACAAGCCTGTCTGTAAACTATACTTCCAACTGTATCTCCAGAACTTTCAATGCATCATCTTTCTTTTTGTTCCCTTTTCCTTGTTTATGTGAAGCAGTGATATCTCCTCTGAAAGTTTTGGACAATTCTCAAAACTTAACATCTGTAACATGCAATCCAACATCACAGTCAACAATCTACATATCTACAGTGTTCCATCTCAAGCACACCTATAGCAACTAATGAAAACTTTAATTGGTTGTATCAGGTGTGCTTGAGACCACACCTGAAACTTCTGTTCAGGGGATGAATAATTGTGAGACTGCAGAGGTCACTGAAAGTGACATTTTCATGTAGAATATTGAGAAACCACTGATGATGTTAGTTGTGTTAAGCAGTTTAAACACTCCGTGTTGGATTTATTTATGGCAAACAGCTGCTAGTTTGTACCTTTTGCCAATAAACCTGATTTGCATTGGCGGTTGAATCATTTTGACAGCAACTACACACGACTGCAGCTCAGGAGGAAGAGCAGTTGTCCTTCAACTGGTAAGCTGGGGAATCGATTCCAAGCTTCCACTGACTGAAAAAAATGCCGAAGTGTCCTAGGGCAAGACACTGAACCCCAAAACCCCCCGATGTGCCTATCGGGGTATGAATGTGTTGAATGAATGAGTGTGTGTGAATGGGTGAATGTGGCAAGTAGTGTAAAGGTATCTGTTCCATGGTTCCAGCCTTTCCTTCTATTCCACAGGTCTCGGATCACCAGCAACATGCAGACCATAAAGTGTGTGGTTGTGGGAGATGGCGCTGTTGGGAAGACCTGCCTCCTTATCTCATACACCACTGGAGCCTTTCCCAAAGAATACATCCCCACTGTGTTTGATAACTACAGCAGCCAGGTATGTCTCCTCCACAGGCGTTTCCAGCTGTAAACTTGTCCAGAAATTGGAGACAGAATGTGTCTGATGCCTTCAGGTGACTGTGGATGGCAGGGTCATCAGCCTGAACCTGTGGGACACGGCGGGTCAGGAGGAGTACGACCGGCTCAGGACACTGTCCTACCCACAGACCAACGTCTTTGTCATCTGCTTCTCCATCTCAAGCCCTGCCTCCTACGAGAATGTCAGACACAAATGGCACCCAGAGGTCAGAGGTCACCCTGATTATCACCATGACAACCATGCCTTTGATACAGACAAGAAGTTATTCATTCAAAATAAAACTTTAACTTTAAAAGAGTCAACATGCTGTGGAACTTTGGAAACACACTAGAATCTCATCAGGTCATCCCATTTTCTTTTCAGTAGAAGATAAAGTATGAAACTGAGACATTTATCATATCATGGAAAATATTAATCTGATGCAGCAACACATCTGTAAAAAGTAGTTTCAGATTATGTTTAGCATTGTTAGCGTTAGCGTTGTTTTTAACATCTGTGTGTAAACATCTGGGAAGTGAGGACACCAGTTTGTGGAGTTTTAGGAGAGGAATGTTGTCCCATTCTGGACTGATGCAGGATTCTAGCTGTTCTGTTGTCCTGGATCTTGTTGCTGGATTTCTGCTTTCATGATATTTTGTATTGGTGAGAGAACTGGTCTGCAGGCAAACCAGTTCTCCAGTGAATGAAGTGAAGCCATTCTTTATTTTGTTTACTTAGGGTGGTGGTGTGATAAAAGTGCTGTTGTTCCTAGTTTAATCAGTAAAAGCTAATGCATTTGTTGCTGCCATAAGATTAATATTTTCCATCAGATGAGAACATTTTCATAATGTGACATGACCATTTACTTCTTTGATGGATAAAGTATGAGGAGCTTTACATATCTTTACACTGGTTATATTTTACTTGGCATTTTAACCAATGTACAGTGGCTTGCAAAAGTATTCATATCTGTTGAACTTCTCCGCATTGTGATACATTACATGCCACAAATATATTTTTTCTGCATTTTTTTAGTCTTTTATTTGTGGAAAAAAAATAAAATTGTGTAATTTTCATGGTACTTCACAAGTATCTGGCACTTTGTGTTGGTCTTTCACATAAAATTCCAATAAAATATATTTATGTTTGTGGCGATTAATGTGTCAAAATGTAGAAAAGCCACCGTAAACTGGGTAGTTAAAATTACGTAAGTCCATCAATAAAATCTGGATGTGATGGATCTTCTACATCTTGCACGATACTCAGCAGTTTGTTCTGCAGGTGACCCACCACTGTCCCGGGGTTCCCATTCTACTGGTTGGGACAAAGAGCGACCTTCGGAATGATGAGGAGATTCAACGGAAGCTGAAGGAGCAGAATCAGGCCCCCATCAGTGGCCAGCAAGGTGCCGCCCTGGCCCGCCAGATCCAGGCTGTACGGTACCTGGAGTGTTCGGCCCTGAACCAGGAGGGCATCAAGGATGTCTTTGCCGAGGCAGTGAGAGCCTACCTCAATCCGCAGCCCGCTGCCACCAAGAAGCCCTGCATCCTGCTGTAGACCTGGAGGCTGCGGCGAGTTCAATCCATCTAAGACTGCCCCAGACTTTTATCAGATTCTTTCAGGTTAAAATATGATTTAGTTCAGGCAAACTGGACTGAGCATGTGCAGAATATCTTTAGCTTCAACCTCAGACTTAAACACATTTAGATCAGCAGAAGACATTTTTCTGCAGCTTTAGCTCGGTGGTTTAGAAACATTGTGCTATCATCCTGTAGACAGTAACAACTCGGTTAGCCCATCTAAAAGGAAAAGCCGTGATCCTTGAGAAACAACCAGAGACGGTGGTCCTTCATCGTCCTCCCTGCAGCAGCTCAAAATGAAGTAGCTCTTCTGCTACCACAAACATTTCAGATGCTCCTACATCAAGTCAAACTAAATCATCGCTGTCTTTTCAGTCATTGCCATGGAAACCAAAAATCAGATTTAGAAGGAAACAATGTTCATCAATGTGTTCTCATATATTTAAAGAATTAATTCCAATAGTTTGATAAGCAATATGAAATACGTCATAAGTCACCCTGAACGTCTGACAGAACACTTACACTAGCTCATTTTTCACCTGTTTCAGGTCAGACCATAAACTTCTCAGCATTATTTCATCCAGTCTCACTTTTATAAACACAAAATGTAGGAATACGTCCTTACCTTTCAGACCTGACACTTCTTCCATTTTTAATGGTGCTACGAGCATAGCTAATTACCTGGTTAGCTGTCAGTTTGCCCAACGAAATAAAGTTTTGGGTTTTTTTTTTAAACTTGATTACAAAAAGGATTGTTTTGTTCTCGATTTGCTGTATTTAAACATAATAAATTCAGAACCTGTTTAATGGAAATGTGGTTGTTGTGATTTATCTGTGCTTCTTATGCTAATGTTTGCATTTAATTTAGAAACAGCTGAAAAGACGTCATCTCCTACAACTGAAGCAAAAACAAATCAAATCAAATCAAACTTTATTTCTTGAGCACTTTTCATGCCACGAGCAACACAAAATGCTTTACAAGATAAAATCAAGTCATAAGGATTAGAACAAACAGTAGATAAGACATTTAAAAACAATAAAGACACAAGCTCTTTCCACACACTTCCACACACCCCCTCCCACACACACACACACACACACACACACATTCCATGAAATACATCATTCCCTGAATACTGTCTTTTTAACTGAATGCAGGTTAATAAAACAAATAAAACATGAAGTAAGTGATAAAAATTCTGACTTGGTGCTGATTTGAGGAGACAATACCTCGGGATCCATCCACACCAGGAGCCAGTCCCCCGCATGCTCATAGGGGCCGCTGCCAAACCGCACAACTCCCAGGCAGCCAAGGGCCACCCCGCAGCCGTGAAGCTGCAGTGCTGGACCCCGCGCCACCCAAACAGCAGCGGTCATCATGACAACAGCCCCCAGACCAAACAGGCAGGGCCCCCAGTGTGCTGGATCCCCATAAGGAAAACACTGGAGTTAAAACCAGAAGATGAATAACCTTGAGAAATAAGAGCAACAATAATTATATATATATATATATATATATATATATATATATATATATATATATATATATATATATATATACATACATACATACATACATACATCAAAGGACTTCACAATAATGTACTAAAATAAGAAATCTAATTAAATAATATAAAAATAAAATAATAAATGAAATAAATTAAGATAAGTAAATAAAATAAAATAAAATTTAGTTAAATGCTAAGCTAAAAAGGTTATTCTTGAGCCTCTTCTTAAAAACATCGACTCTCTGGCAGGCTGTTCCAGTCCAGGACCATAACAATGGAAAGAGGTCTCACCGTATGTCTTAGTTCTGACTTTAGGAACCACTAAAAGGCCGGTACCAGAGAACCTCAGGGTCCGCAAAGGCTCATAATCAAAAAGAAGGTCGGATAAATAAGAAGGCCCAAGACCATTAAGACATTTATAAACAAGTAAAATCAATCCTGAAACGCACAGGAAGCCGATGCAGCGGTTTTAAAACTGGTGTAACATGTTTCCGCCCTCTGGTCCTCGTCAGAACTCGTGCCGCTGAGTTCTGTAGTAATTGTAGGCTGGAAAGAGACTTTTTAGGAAGACCAGAGAGCAGGGCGTTACAGTAATCTAATCTACTGGAAATAAAAGCATCAGCACCTCTGTGCTGGCAGGAGAAAGAAATGGGCGACTTAAATGTTTTTACATGATAAAAACCTGTTTTTGTTACATTTTTAATGTGTGGAATAAAATCCAGCATCAACCATCATACAGCCAGAGTGTCTGTGTCACCGTTTGGCTCTGCCTTGTTTTATTGGTTTTATCTTCATTTTAACGCTTGTCACAAGGACCATTGACTCACTGCTGGTGTACAACCGTCAGGATTTGTTGAAAATCAAAGAAACGGTGCAATCATGTGCCATTTATGAGGCTAACAGATCAGGTTATTTTTACCTGGCTGATCTGCTGGAGTGTCTTCTTCGGGTGAACGCCCCTTCACCCAGGAAACGTTGACGCCGGGGAGTGTGAGCCGGCTGGCTTGTGAAGTTGAAGGCCCTGCTGGCCCAATCGCCAGATGTGATTTGGTCTGTTTCACTGGATTTTAAAGAATGTCATCACTGCTATGTTTCCCGACGCTTTCTTGCTCCTGTCGGCGCTTGGCTGATCCCCTTAATTGAACGACGGATGGATCTCCACTTTTGCACCCTCATCATTCTCCTCGCCGGGTTTCAGGAGGCGTTTCCCCGGGTAACCTCAGGCCGCTGAGCTGGGCAGCTCAAGGGGCAATATGATGAAGGTGGCTGTTACGAGGTGTGCACTCGTTAATGCAAGATCCGTGGTGAACAAGACTATTATTCTTCAAGACTCTTTCACATCGCAATCTTTGGATGTAATATTCTTAACTGAAACCTGGATTGGCACCGGTGAGTCCACTGCCTTCTCAGAGCGGTTACCTCCTGGCTCTACCTTCATCAACACATCAAGGGAAACTGGTCATGGTGAAGGTATAACTACTGTTTTAAAGAACCGTGTGCAGCACAAAGTGGTGTCGAAGTGGTCTTTCTCCTCTTTTGAACTGAGTTGTTTTGAGCTGGGTTTTTTTTTTTTACACTGGAGTCTTTGGGGATTTGCTCTGTTTTGGAGCCCCTTGTGGATGAGGGAGGAATTGCAGTTTTGTCACTTCTGCATAGCTTTTACTTTTCTTTTTTTTTGTCTTGTCCAGCATTTAGGCAGCAGAATGATGGTCTGGATGTTCTGCTGAGCAAATTTTCTCTGCCAAGGGAAGCTTTATAGATGTAATGATCCCCTTGACTTTCTGAATTTTTATTTTATTTCTATATTTATTTTGTATTGTTGTTTGAATTGTAGAGTTTGTACTGCTGGACCAGAGAGGACAGACAAAAGACAGAAAGAGAAAGAAGAGAAAACACCTCATAAGAAAAGTGAAAGAGATAAAGGGAGAGGAAAGGGAGAGAAAAAAAAAATTAAAAAATAACCCAAAAACAAAGAAAAAAAACAACCTACAGATGTATACATATAAAGCCCTCCACAACCAGGCACCACTATATATCAAAGACCTCATTGTTCCTTATATACCAAGCAGAGTACTTTGTTCGCAGACTGCAGGCTTACTTGTGGTTCCTAGAGTCTCAAAGAGCCGAGCAGGAGGCAGAGCCTTTGGTTATCAGGCCCCTCTCTTATGGAATAAGCTCCCAGTTAGTGTTAGGGAAGCAGACACCCTCCCCACCTTTAAGACTAGGCTGAAGACTTATCTTTTTGATAAGTCCTATAGCTAGGGATGGTTAGCATCCCTTAGTTATGCTGCTATAGGTTTAGACTGCTGAGGGACATTTCCTGATACACTGAGCTTCTTTCTCTTTATCTCTCTCTTTTACCCCCCCCCCCATAACAGTGTAGCATCATTAACATGTATGTCTCCTGTCTCAGCAGGTCTCCCTGGCCGGGAGTAGCAGTTCCTGTTGTCTGTTGTCTTTCTGTCCTCTTCCCCCCACACAGCAGAGGCAGATGGCTGCCTGTCCTGAGCCGGGTTCTGCCGGAGGTTTCCTTCCTGTTAAAAGGGAGTTTTTTCCTTCCCACTGTCGCCAGTGTGCTTGCTCAGGATGGGAGATTGAGTTGGACTCAACTCAATCTGTTGGTTTCCTTATGTAGGCTGTTATGAATTGGCCTTCATTATGTTTTCCCCTCTGTCTGTAAAGCGTCTTGAGATGGCATTGCCGTGATTTGACGCTATATAAATAAAGTTGAATTGAATTGAATTGAACACATACATGTATACATATATATATATATATATATATATATATACACACATATATATACATATGTACACATATACATGTACACATACATACATACACACACATACATATGTACGTACAAACATATACGCACTTGCCAGTATTAACACATATACATACACATACAAGCCAACTTTAGATCATAGTAACTAAACTATGAATCTAAAAAGTTAAATATAAATGAGAAACAAACAGAAATGAGAAAACAAGCTGCTGTTAGTGAATAAACCTGCAGACGACTCGGTGACTGTGTCACATGCAGAACATGCAGAGTGGAACGTGTTCATAGCCTTTACTTTTAAACGCATAGGTTGCTGCTTGACTGCAATAAAGACATTATGTAAAGCTTTCTGTCTGCTTCTGTTCCACCTGGAATCGTCACAGTTTAGAAATAATATTTCAATGTTCTATGTTACCATGGAAACGCAAGTCTGTGTCAATAACTTATCAAAGTCCCACCTTCAGGAAGACTAAGTTGCAGTGGAGCACTAGCTGCTAAAGTGGGAGCTTGAGAGGTTGACATCAGCTATGTGTGAGCTCTTAAATAGACTGTTTTATTTATCCTTCGACTTCCTGCTGCTGCATGCCATCCTGTTTTTCTAATTTGGCTTTACCATTTAACAGAACATGTTAAAAAAGACAGAGAACATGTGTTTTGTACATTCACAGATGTAAAAAAGCAACCCTAAAACTAAAATATGCATGTCCAGATGGAGAAAGACATCAGTATTGGGAAGAAATCTATTTAGATTTATTTCCCTGAGATTACATAATGATTTTAGTTATGTGATCATTTCAGAAATCCAGAAGGGACTCTCAGGATAATTTAAATGTCTTTCCTAATTGGCATCTTTGACTGTTTGAGTTGAGTCTTGGAAAAAAACATCATCCAAAACTGTATATGTCTGCATATTTGCACTGATCTGAGTAAAGAGTTCTTTTCTGAGTCAGGATGATGATAAAGATGGTGATGATGATGATGATCAGTTCCTCTGGGAATCTGACCTCATTTGGTTATCACATAAAGAGCTTTTCATCTTTTGAGGAAGTTGTCTACAGGTTATTTATTACATGAACATTGCCACAGTGTCATCCATCTGAACAGACTCAGACAAACACAGTGTTTCTTCCTTGTTGGAAAGTTCAGCTCCGCCCCCTGCAGGACCGACATGTACCACGACTCCGCCCCCTGCAGGACCGACACATTACAAAGGCTCCGCCCCCTGCAGGACCGACACATGTACCACGACTCCGCCCCCTGTGGGACCGACACATGTACCACGACTCCGCCCCCTGCAGGACCGACACATTACCACGGCTCCGCCCCCTGCAGGACCGACACATTACCACGGCTCCGCCCCCTGCAGGACCGACACATTACCACAGCTCCGCCCCCTGCAGGACTGACACATTACCACAGCTCCGCCCCCTGCAGGACTGACACATTACCACAGCTCCGCCCCCTGCAGGACCGACACATTACCACGGCTCCGCCCCCTGCAGGACTGACACATTACCACAGCTCCGCCCCCTGCAGGACCGACACATTACCACGGCTCCGCCCCCTGCAGGACTGACACATTACCACAGCTCCGCCCCCTGCAGGACTGACACATTACCACAGCTCCGCCCCCTGCAGGACCGACACATTACCACGACTCCGCCCCCTGCAGGACCGACACATTACCACGGCTCCGCCCCCTGCAGGACCGACACATTACCACGGCTCCGCCCCCTGCAGGACCGACACATTACCACAGCTCCGCCCCCTGCAGGACTGACACATTACCACAGCTCCGCCCCCTGCAGGACTGACACATTACCACAGCTCCGCCCCCTGCAGGACCGACACATTACCACGGCTCCGCCCCCTGCAGGACTGACACATTACCACAGCTCCGCCCCCTGCAGGACTGACACATTACCACAGCTCCGCCCCCTGCAGGACCGACACATTACCACGGCTCCGCCCCCTGCAGGACCGACACATGTACCTCGACTCCGCCCCCTGCAGGACCGACATGAACCACGGCTCCGCCCCCTGCAGGACCGACACATGTACCACGACTCCGCCCCCTGCAGGACCGACACATTACCACGGCTCCGCCCCCTGCAGGACCGACACATGTACCACGGCTCCGCCCCCTGCAGGACCGACACATGTACCACGACTCCGCCCCCTGCAGGACCGACACATGTACCACGCCTCCGCCCACTGCAGGACCGACACATGTACCACGACTCCGCCCCCTGCAGGACCGACACATTACAAAGGCTCCGCCCCCTGCAGGACCGACACATGTACCACGACTCCGCCCCCTGCAGGACCGACACATGTACCACGCCTCCGCCCCCTGCAGGACCGACACATTACCACGGCTCCGCCCCCTGCAGGACCGACACATTACCACAGCTCCGCCCCCTGTAGGACCGACACATTACCACGGCCCTGCTGGACTGACACATTACCACAGCTCCGCCCCCTGCAGGACCGACACATTACAAAGGCTCCGCCCCCTGCAGGACCGACACATGTACCACGACTCCGCCCCCTGCAGGACCGACACATGTACCACGCCTCCGCCCCCTGCAGGACCGACACATTACCACAGCTCCGCCCCCTGTAGGACCGACACATTACCACGGCCCTGCTGGACTGACATTACCAAATCTCCGCCCCCTGCAGGACCGACACATTACAAAGGCTCCGCCCCCTGCAGGACCGACACATTACCACAGCTCCGCCCCCTGCAGGACTGACACATTACCACAGCTCCGCCCCCTGCAGGACCGACACATTACCACGGCCCTGCTGGACTGACACATTACCACGGCTCCGCCCCCTGCAGGACCGACACATTACCACGGCTCCGCCCCCTGCAGGACCGACACATTACCACGGCTCCGCCCCCTGCAGGACCGACACATTACCACAGCTCCGCCCCCTGCAGGACCGACACATTACCACAGCTCCGCCCCCTGCAGGACCGACACATTACCACAGCTCCGCCCCCTGCAGGACCGACACATTACCACAGCTCCACCCCCTGCAGGACTGACACATTACCACAGCTCCGCCCCCTGCAGGACCGACACATTACCACGGCCCTGCAGGACCGACACATTACCACGGCTCCGCCCCCTGCAGGACTGACACATTACCACGGCTCCGCCCCCTGCAGGACCGACACATTACCACGGCCCTGCAGGACCGACACATGTACCACGCCTCCGCCCCCTGCAGGACCGACACATTACCACGGCTCCGCCCCCTGCAGGACCGACACATTACCACGGCTCCGCCCCCTGCAGGTCCGACACATGTACCACAGCTCCGCCCCCTGCAGGACTGACACATTACCACAGCTCCGCCCCCTGCAGGACCGACACATTACCACGGCCCTGCAGGACCGACACATTACCACGGCTCCGCCCCCTGCAGGACCGACACATTACCACGGCTCCGCCCCCTGCAGGACCGACACATTACCACGGCTCCGCCCCCTGCAGGACCGACACATTACCAAGGCTCCGCCCCCTGCTGGACCGACACTTTACCACAGCTCCGCCCCCTGCAGGACCGACACATGTACCACGGCTCCGCCCCCTGCAGGACCGACACATTACCACAGCTCCGCCCCCTGCAGGACTGACACATTACCACAGCTCCGCCCCCTGCAGGACCGACACATTACCACGGCTCCGCCCCCTGCAGGACCGACACATTACCAAGGCTCCGCCCCCTGCTGGACCGACACTTTACCACAGCTCCGCCCCCTGCAGGACTGACACATGTACCACGGCTCCGCCCCCTGCAGGACCGACACATTACCACAGCTCCGCCCCCTGCAGGACCGACACATTAACACAGCTCCGCCCCCTGCAGGACCGACACATTACCACAGCTCCGCCCCCTGCAGGACCGACACATTACCACAGCTCCGCCCCCTGCAGGACCGACACATTACCACAGCTCCGCCCCCTGCAGGACCGACACATTACCAATGATGAGGACTATGTTCAGCGTTATGTGGCTCAGGATGGACACACATACACATGTGCTGACAGCAGCATTTATTAGACTCGAGCACCAAAGGTGGTTGAAATGCAAGTGAGTCACAGCAGAAACAAATATTTTTACAGCACAAATAAACATGTTTACAGCAGAAATAGCAAACAGCAGGAGTACCACATAGCTATCACAGCGCTAGCAGTCCTACCTTTATGAAATCAGAAAAGGGACTTTTCTAGCTTTGTGGGGGCCCTTGTATGGAGAGAAATTTGTCTCTTTATTATAGAATCAAATAAGTTAGATTTGAAACCAAAAATGATTTTTGAGAGCAAAAAAAAAAACGTGAGAATCAATTTGTAGAGACAGAAAGAAATTAGGTTCCAATTAACAAAATGTATTTGAGAAAGCATACTTCTCACAGACCTACATTCATTTCAATTCAACCTTATTTATACAGCATCAAATCACAGCAATACCATCTCAAGATGTTTTACAGACAGAGTGGAAAACATAATGAAAGCCAATTCATAATTCAATTCAATTCAATTCAACTTTATTTATATAGCGTCAAATCACGGCAATGCCATCTCAAGACGCTTTACATAACAGCCTATATAAGGAAACCAACAGATTGAGTTGGAGTTCCAACTCAATCTCCCATCCTGAGCAAGCACACTGGCGACAGCGGGAAGGACTCTCAGCAGCAAGTTGACATGATAGTAGCGCTTATTAACTAGATGTGGAAATGGGCAGTATTGGTCTGGATAATCGCCGATGTTTTTTTTTATTAAAAAGGTTGCACCCTGGGCGGTCACCCACATTGCCCATAGCAAAGACTGTCCCTGCCAACAGGCTGTCAACTTTACCTGCAAGCAGGACAGCAACATAGAAATGGGTAAAATGCAGAAGGCGCAGCTGGCACCAGAGCCAGGTGAAACAACCAATAGAAACTCTGCTCTCAGTCACCAGCGCAGGCCCCGCCCATCAAAAACCAACCAATAAAAACTCTTCTCTCAGTCACCAGCGCAGGCCCCGCCCATCAAAACCAACCAATAGAAACTCTGCTCTCAGTCACCAGCGCAGGCCCCGCCCATCAAAACCAACCAATAGAAACTCTGCTCTCAGTCACCAGCGCAGGCCCTGCCCATCAAAACCAACCAATAGAAACTCTGCTCTCAGTCACCAGCGCAGGCCCCGCCCATCAAAACCAACCAATAGAAACTCTGCTCTTAGTCACCAGCGCAGGCCCCGCCCATCAAATGCAGTTAAATTTGCAAACAAAACTTTAGAAGTTGTAACCAAATGTTTTTAACTGTAAAAAGAAAGGGACTATTTTTATGCTCAGTGGTTGTAATTTTGGACTTACCAACATTAATTTTAATTGAAGATGGAGAAGTATGCTTTCTCAAATATATATATTTTTTTAATTGGAACCTAATTTGTTTCTATCTCTACAAAAGAAATTTGATTGTCCCTTTTTTTTGCACTCAAAAATCATTTTTGGTTTCAAATCAAACTTATTTGACTGGATAATAAAGAAACACATTTCTCTCCATACCCTTGGCAAGATGCTGTTTGGGGGCCTCTAGTTTGTCTATGGTCTATGAAGATGGCATCATCTATCACACTTCATTAGAAAAACAGGCTACAGGTAACACAAAGTTGAGCCACTCAGCAAGTTAAACCCACACAAAACTATAACACTCAGAAAAAGAAATATCTATATGTCAATAAATAGAAAGTATAAAGTCATTCATTCATTTTCCAAACCGCTTAATCCAATTCAGGGTGGCGGGGAAGCTGGAGCCTATCCCAGCTGGCTTTGGGCGAAGGCAGGGTACACCCTGGACAGGTTGCCAGTCCATTGCAGGGCCACACAGAGACACACAACCACTCACACTCACTCCTAGGGGCAATTTAGAGTAACCAGTTAACCTAACATGCATGTCTTTGGATGGTGGGAAGCCGGAGAACCCACGCAGACACGGGGAGAACATGCAAACTCCACAAAGAAAGGCCACTGACCAAACCTTGCCCCAGACAAGGATCAAACCAGCGACCTTCTTGCAGTGAGGGCACAGTGCTAACCACCATGCCATCATACAGCCCAGAAAATGGGCTTTGTGCGTGCGACAGCTTCATAAATGAGGCCCTAGATGACCCAGACCTCTTATTCCCAGGCTGGTAAGGTTTCAGGATCGCACCCACATCTCTGAGGCTGCACAGAAATTTGGTAACAACATTAGGGGTAACACGTGATTTTTGCAGACTTTTCCAAAATTCTGAGTGAAAAGCGGGCGAAGTTCAAGGAATGCAAAAATCTCCATAAAAAACAAATGCGCTTCTCCATGAATTACCCGGCAGTTCTTAAACTCCACAGGGTTAATGAGGTGATGGATCCAGTATTAGACAGAAGCTCTAGTTTAGTATGCTTTTCTTGGGCCCATTGTGCACTGAGGGGGATGTCTCAATCTTGCACTTTGGTAGGTGTTTGGCAAATACACAATCCTCCGGGAAGAGATTACACTTTTTGTCCTCTCCCCACAGTTGTCATTCAAGAGTTGACTCCTTTTTGGTGTCCCAGTCACTTATGCCATCAGAACAAGCACCATTTTAAACATAGTGGTACAATCACTTTGGTGAGTTACTGCTAAAGTTTCTGTCTTGGTTTCGGGTCTTTGTTTGCACTAGGGCTGAACGATTTTGGAAAATAACCTAATCGCAATGGCCTTACCACTTCAACATTTCCAACTTTCATGTTCCATAAAACATGATATGTAAACACGGGAACTACTCTTGTTAAACACTGAACTAAAATAAATCTATAAATAAATAAATTTAAATAAATCTGCACTGCTTTTCCATTGTATTCATCAAAGCTGTAAACCCGGGTTTGGTCACTGTTCTAATAGGCATCATATCTTTACGTAGGAACTCTGTGATTGCGCGAGTTATTTCTGCATGCCGCCTCGAATTATGTTGATATGGAGTAATACTTTCAAACAGTTCAGTCAGTGATCCCTGTCAGCTAGTAGTTTGCTTGAAGTTGAAACACTGGTTGATGGCGTTTTAGCCTTGCAACTATCATACATGGTTTTGTGATGTTATTTTAAGTGCTGATAAAGGTTTGTAGTGTTACCTGGTGAGGTAGCAGCAGTAGCGAGGCAGGTTCTGCATAATACCTGATGTTGCGCAGCATCTTCTTTTTTAAACCCAAAAAGTTCCACACAACTGACGTGCTGTTCCTCTTTGGGTATAAACTTTGTGCACCGTCGGGTTCTGTCGAGCCTGAAGCCTTTGTGCAACTACTTAAAGCGCAGTAGACGTTTCTCTCTGTGTGCGCAGCTGTGCGCTGATCGCAAGTCATGTGACCAGATCTTGCGACCATTCATGCTACTCTCTGACATACCTGATGATGTCACACCGCTGGTTGTCGTGGAGACTTAAATATTCACACTGGTAAAACTCAGGCCAATGACTTTATGAACCTCAACACCTCCTTCAGTCTCAGACTGGTCCAGACTCCTCCAACACACAAAGCCGGCAGCACTATGGATCTGGTCCTGACTAGGAACTGGTCCACAGTCTAGTGTCTGTCACTCCGCTGCACCTCTCAGACCACCTCCTGGTCACATTCTCAGCCCTTCTCTCTCATGGCGCTAAAAAGGCTCCGAGGACGGTTTCCTACCGCAGAAACCTGAGATCTCTAAGTCCTGCACAGCTGTCTGATGAGGTTAACTCTCCCCTCTGATTCAGACTTCTCCTTCCTGTCTACTAATGAGGCTCCAGAAACACTCTGCTCCTCACTGGACAAACTCTGTCCTCTGCTGTCTGAAGCAGCCAGACTAAACCCTCCCAGTCCATGGCTCACTGAGACGTCACAGAGCAGGTCTCAGGAGATGAAAAAGAGATGAAGACGAGATGAAGACAAGATGAAGACAGGATGAAAAAGAGATGAAGACGAGATGAAAGAGAGATGAGGACGAGATGAAGACGAGATGAAGACGGGAAGAAGACGAGATGAAGACTGGATGAAGATGGGAAGAAGACGAGATGAAGACGAGATAAAGACGGGATGAAGACGAGATGAAAAAGAGATGAAGACGAGATGAAGTGGCCCCCGCTGACGGGGTTCCTCAGGGGTCAGTTTTGGCCCCTCTGCTATTTTCTCTCTATATGCTGCCCCTGAGGTTGGTCTCTAGAAAACATGGTATTCCTTTTCACTGTTTGGCTAATGATGTGCAGGTTTGCATGCTATTAAAGGTCCCTTCTAAGGAATCTCTTCATGCTCTGTTTAATTGCGCGAGGGACATTAAGACATGGATGGACATTAATTTCCTAAGATTAAATGAAAATGAAACAGAGGTTGTTCTGTTTGGTTGCCCCAAATTAGTCCAAATTCTTTCCAGTTTCTTTTGGCCACATTAGCATCTTATAGAAGACCGCAGGCCAGAAATCTGGGTGTTATTATTGATAGTGACTTAAACTAGACAAGCAGATGAGCTCAGTGGTCAAGGCTAGCTTCTTTCAGCTTCGGCTACTAGCCAAAGTTAAACCATACCTGATGAAGACTGAAAAATAGTTCTCCGTGCCTTTATCACATTGCCGTTGGACTATTGTAATTCCCTGTATGCTGGTATCAGTCAGTCTGAACTTAGTCGTCTGCAGCTTGTTGAAAACGCAGCGGCTCGTCACCTAACCAGGACAAAGAAACATGAGCAGATAACGCCGGTGCTGTCCTCGCTTCACTGGCGGCCGGTTAGTTTTGAATTGATTTTAAGATTCTTTTATTTGTTTTTAAGTCTCTAAATGGCTTGGCACCATGGTATTTATCAGACCTAGTTAACATTTATCAACCCTCTAGAGCCTTTAGATCAGCTGACCAGATGGTATTGGACGTTCCCAGATCCCTACTGACATCTTGAGGAGACTGAGCTTTTGCGGTTGTGGATGGGATTGAGCAGAGGTTTTTTTTTATTTTTTTTAAATTGTTTTTCATTCTTTTTCCAAGTACAAATTTTAAGCAATGAAAGACAATCTCAGTATCAGAAAAAGTCATGGGGTGCATAGCTGCACATTCTAAGTAGTATCATACACATCTGATGCATACACCAGGACAACAAAAGAGAAAGAAAGAAAAAGATCAAATAAAATAAGATAAAACTAAATAAAATAGAAATTGAGACAAGAGTGAAACCAAAAAACAAAACAACCAGACAAAACAAAACAAAAAAAAAACAACAAACACAACAACAAAAAATATATGCTACTACCAAAATTACTAAGTGTATGGGTGTATTAAGCAAGGGCATGCTGAAAAAACAGAGAAAAGAGGCTGTGTTCATGGGGCAATCTCAAGAGCAAGAGACATGACATGGTCTGCAAATGGTGACCAGACTTTAGAGAATTTAGCATCAGAGCACTCTAAGTGAGTGCCTAATTTTTTCCAGTTTCATAAAAGAAATAGCATCTCCAATCCATTGAGAGTGGGTGGGGGGTAACGGTCTTTCCAGCGCATCAAGATATTTCTTCTAGCCAACAAAGTAAGAAAAGCTACAAAATTCAGCAAAATGAGGTGGCAAGGAATGGCCACTAGGGAGAGTCCCAAACAGAGCAGTCAGTGGGGATCGTGGGATTACGACAGACGAGACAAGCGAAAGGGAGTCAAAAATTAGATCCCAAAACGTGGATAAAGCAGGGCAAGTTATAAACATGTGAGTAAGATTAGTTGGACCTAAGTTACATTTCACACAGTTGAGATCAGTACCTGGGAAAATTCGTGCCAGCTTACTCCGTGACCAGTGCACCGTATGAACAACTTTACACTGGAGGATGCAATGTCTAGCACAGATAGAGGAGGAATGAATACGCTTTAATACAGATTGCCATTGTTCACCGCTAATTTCCACGTTAAGTTCTTCAGACCAGGCAGCACGGAGGTGGTCAGATGTTACTGAGGTACTAGAAAATAAAAGATTGTATATTTTTGATATTGTACCCCTCATAGAGGGCTTAATTTCCAATACAGAATCGATCAAAGACATATCAGGGATATTGGGGGAGCCAGGGAAATGTTTAATAAAGTCTCTTGCTTGTAAATACCTAAATAAGTGTGCATTGGGTAGATTAAAACTAGCAGACAACTGAGCAAACGAGGCCAGGATGCCATTAAAAAAGAAGTCTTTCACAGAGACAAGTCCGTGGCCCTTCCACAGTACGAAGGTTCGGTCAATGAGTGATGGAAGGAATAGAGGATTCTGTTCAAGGGGTGAATAAAGAGGTGTTCCCTGAAGTTCAAAATGTCGCTTCACTTGAGCCCAAATTTTTGGACAGTTTTTAACAATAACATTGCTAAAATATGATGTCGAAGTGGATTTTAAGGGAAGACACAAAAGAGAAAATAAAGAAGCAGAGTTACATGAAGCCTCCTCCATTGGCTGCCAGTTTGGTTTTTCATCATTAGTACTGCACCAAATAACATTGTGCGGATGTTTACAGACCAATAATAGTATAAAAATTAGGCAATGCGAGGCCACCAGATTCTTTTTTTCTTTGTAAAAGAGCCTTTCGCATTCTCTGAGGTTTTTTGTTCCATAAAAACTGTGGAATGGAACTGTCCTGTGACTGGAAGAAGCTTTTAGGAATAAACACTGGAATGCATTGAAAGAGATACAGAAATTTGGGCAGCATGTTCATTTTGATGCTACTAATCCTACCAGCCAAGGAGAGAGGTAACATGGACCAACGCTGCATATCCTGGGAAAGTTGTTCCACAAAAGGGTTAAAGTTAGTTTTGAAAAGCTTTGAAAATTCCTTTGTAATGTGAATTCCCAAATATTTGAAACTTTGCGAAGCAACTTTAAAAGGAAAATCAGCGAATGAATAAGGTTCAGCAGAGGAATTAACCGGAAGAATTTCACTTTTATTAAAATGCACTTTATGGCCCGATATCTGCCTAAACTCCTTTAGTAAGGACAAAACTGGTGGGATAGAGGATCCGGGTCTGAAATAAAAAGCAAAAGATTATCTGCATATAAGGATGTCTTATGGACTGAACCCCCCCTTGAGATACCACGCATATCGCTGGACCTGAGAGCTGCTGCTACAGGCTCAATAGCTATTGCAAACAAAAGGGGAGAAAGGGGGCACCCTTGCCGGGTTCCGCGGCTTAAGAGTAAATATTTAGAGTAATCGTTGTTTGTACGGACATGGGTAAGAGGCGAGGTATATAACAACTTAACCCAGGATATAAAAGCAGAGCCGAAACCAAAACATTTTAGGGTATAAAATAAATAGGGCCACTCTACTTGATCAAAAGCCTTTTCGGCGTCTACAGAGAGGATCATCTCTAGAGTGTCTGATGACGAGGATGTATGTAGAATATTCAACAAGCGCCTGACATTGTGATACGAGTGCCTGGTTTTAAGCCTGTCTGATCAGGGTAAATTATTGTACATATAATGGGCTCTAAACGTTTTGCTAACATTTTAGCCATGACTTTTACATCTGTACACAGCAGTAAAACAGGGCGATAGTTGCTGCAAAGCCGAGGATCCCTATCTTTTTTTTGCATAAATGAAATTGTGGCTTGTCGTAAAGTAAGTGGTAGGATACCAGATTAAGATGCCTCTTTAAACATGTTGAGCATAAGTGGAGCCAGTTTATCAATAAAAACTTTATAAAATTCAGACGGAAAACCATCCGGCCCAGGACTCTTTCCACTCTGCATAGACATCACTGCATTTTTAATTTCGCTGAGAGTAAATGGTTTATCTAATTCAGTAGCAACGTCCGGTTTGAAGAAATTTTCAAAACTACCTTCATCAACCACAGCTTCAGTTCTATACAGAGAGGAGTAGAAGTCCATAAAGTGATTATTAATACTTTGAGGGTTAACGGAGAGTGAATTAGAAATTAAAATTTCAGTGATATGTTGGGCTGAAGTTGATTGACGAATCTGGTGGGCAAGAACTTTGCTTGGCTTATCACCAAACTCGTAATATCTTGTCTTGGTTATTGAACCACCACATCCGCAGCCATAGCATCAAATTCAGACTTTTTTAAGAGGAGCTCTTTGGTCACATCAGCAGAGGGGGATTCTGCACACACAGCTTGAAGTTCAGATATAGCATTGTAGAGAGCCTGGCTTCTTTGAAAAGTGATCTTGCTTTTGTAGGCTGAATAAGATATAATCTCACCCCGCAAAAAGGTTTAACAGGCTTCCCAAATTGTGGCAGCCGTTACATCAGGTGTTACATTAGTAGAGATATAAAGATCAATACGCTCATTAATGAGTTTGACAAAGTCTGCGTCATTTAGTAAGAGTGAGTTAAATCGCCATGGAGACCGAGATGAGGACCTGCCCGGAAATGAGATGTCTAAAGTAACGGGCGCATGATCAGAGATGACTGTGGATGTATAACCGCAGGAGCTGACTGAAGAGAGTAATTTATTGTCAAGTAAAAAAAAAAAAAGAAAGTCAATTCGGGAAAATGTGCCATGCACAGGGCAAAAGAAGGAAAAATGCCTGGCGCTAGGATTAAAATAACGCCAAACATCATCCACTCCATATTGCTGCATAAATAGTCGTATAATTTTCACAGATTTAGAAAGTGGTTGCGGTTTGTTTGAGGAGAGATCAAGCAGTGGATTGAGGCAACAGTTGAAATCATAACCGAGGATAAGATGGCTATCGTTCAAATTAGGAAGTGAAAAAAAAAAAGTTTTTTTACAGAAGTCTTCGTTATACTAATTCGACCCATACACATTTACAAGAGCAACCTTGTTACTACCAATCTTACCCAGAACAATAATGTAACGCCCGTTGGGGTCCGATATTACATCCGTAACTGACAACGGAACATTTTTGTGTACAAGGATCGCTACACCTCGCGCCTTGCCATTAAATGATGAATGATAGGTCTGCCCCACCCAACTAAATCGGAGTTTGAGGTGAATCTGACATTTTTAGGTGAGTTTCTTGTATGAAAGCGATTCTGGTATTTAGTTGTTTTAAATGACTGATTTACCTTCCTGCGTTTTATAGGAGAGTTTACCCCTTTCACATTCCAACTGACCAATCTTAGTGCACCACCTGGTGTCAATTGAATATTAGGACTTAGCATGCCTGTTTATAGTAAATACATAGTCCCCATAAATGTGTGAAAAAAGGTTTGTAGCACCTGGTTTTAAACAGAAAGTAACAAACAAAAGAAAAACAAAAAAAAACAAAAAAGACAACAGCAAGCAGACACAAACACGACAATAATGTAAAGAAAACAATTGTTGCAAAAGGCAACAACCACCTCTCTGATTATAAATAATCAGGACACTGTAAAACTTCCTTCCAGGAACTCCCTGCAACAGCATTAGGCAATAGAACAACACTGAATTAAGTTTTAAGTCAATCGTCAAAATAAGTTTTAACCTCATATCGAACATTCAGCAACTCGTTAAGAATGCAGAGTAGTATGCTAAGTGCATTGAGCTCTACACCTCCCTACATTTTGCATAAACAAAGTAATATGCTGTAGTCATCATGACCATAATCCAAAATGAAACTGGGAGAGCACATAATGTCTGAGAAAAAGGGAGAGCATTCATAAGGCAAAACAACGAGTTTGGTTACCGCTCTGGATTAGGAGGCCATGTCCAAGTCCTCTACAAACTTTTTTGCCACGGAAGCAGATGGGAGCCACTTCTTATCCCCACTCGGCAGTGTGATGCGCAGCGAGGCTGGGTAGAGTAGCGCTGGGTGGTGTCCTCGCTTGTACAGTTCCGCCATGGAATCCCGGTACTCGCTGCGTAGCTTCAACACGTCCGGGCTGTAGTCCTCATAAATCTGGATCGGGTGGCCTCTGTAGGACAGGTTCCCCCTTTTACGTGATTCGCAGACAATCAGGTCCTTAATTTGGAACTGATGAAGACAGAGGAGATCAGGGCGAGGTTTCGCCCCCGGAGCAGGCTTGGTGGCGAGGGTCTGATGCGCTCGGTTTATTTCAGGAGGCGAGGACAGCATGTCTTGTCCAAATACTTCCACCAGAAACTCGGAGAAGAAGATGGTAAGGCGGGGACCACCAAAATTTTCAGGTAAACCCACAATGCGGACGTTATGGCACCCACTTCTTCCCTCCAGATCAGCCACTTTCTCCTTAAGCCAGTTATGCTTGTCTTTTAGCTTAGTAAGGTGTTGATCAATCGTAGTTGCGTTTTCCTCCAGTGATGTGATACGAAAACCATGATCACAGATTGTTGCATTAATGAGGTCAAGCTTAGGGGTCAGCGACTCACATGATTACTTGAATTCAGCTGCGAGATCATCTTTATGTTTAGCCAGTAGAGAACTGATATCATCTGCAGTCAAGCTAGCATTAGCTTTAGCAGCGGACGTGAGAGCCAGTTTGGCGTCTTTGTCGCTCTGTTTCTTGGTCTTGGACATGGTTTTGTTGAACTTGCAAAAGCAAAGCACGTTGGACACTCAGTATTCAAATGTACAAAGCAGTATCGAGGGGTAAAATGAAAGTTAAAGAGGAAAAAAGAGGCAAGCTAATGCGGAGCGTTACAACTACTCGTCTCACCCCATTCTACGGAAGCCATTGTTTTTTATTCTTTTATTGTAACTGATTATCTTAGAGTTATTTTAGTCCATACATGTGTGTGTGTATGCTTTATTTGATGTGTATATCTTGCTGTAAAGCACTTTGGCTCGCCGTTGGCTTATAAAAAGTGCTCTATAAATAAAGCTGACATTGACTTCAGAAAAATAAAATGACAGCTATATTTTTGTCAGATTTTTTATTTCATAACTGCATGATAAACTTCTTGGCGACTCATGTAAAGAAACCAAACCAATGTCTACTGTTGTGCTTCTCGTCGGAATATTCTGACTGATTGGGAATACGGCGCAGTCCCTGGAATGGTCTATCAGCTGTCCGCAGACTGCACATGCTCAGTGGGCTTGTCCATTTCATCAGAAATGCTTGTCCTCCGGCAGCGTCGCCACCATCACCTCTTTGTTACCGAAGTCCCAGAAGGCCGTCATGTGGAAGGCCATGTTGGAGAAGACCACCAAGTACTCGAAAATGGCAAACAGGGTGTAAACTGTAGGACAAAGAGACACATTGGGAAAACTGACCCTAACTACGGAGACGCAGCAGGCACAGCCACACGTACCTCCAGTCTCACAGTACTTGTTGTGACGTCTGAAGAAATATGCAGCCGCTGTGCAGCAGCTGATATTGAACAGGAACAGCCGCAGCTTCCAGCGGTATGATGTTACTTCCTGTAACAGAGAGAGGAGGTCATCGAGGTCAGCATACACACTTAGTTCAGAACCAACTCTAAAACCTCCAGGAGCTCCGAAAGGACGAGGAAAATGCATTAACTTGTTCCCAGTCCTTGACCACAAACCTTGAACCATCCAATTCAAACCAACACCAAAAAACCCTACCAAAGATACTTGAGGTAAACAACAAGCTGGTTCTGGTCTGCCCTCAGGAAAACAGAACCACAGAGAGGATGGTCCCATTGATTCACAAAATGTTAACAGACGCTGATTGATCCACATCTAAACACGTTACTTCATTTATGAGACGTTTTCCAACATCTTAAAAAAAATCAGAAATTCCAGAACCTCATCTGAGAAATTTAATTTTGACATTTAAATAAAATATTAACTTCACACTCGGCAGTGAATCGCTCAAGTGAGAGCTGGAGATCACGACCAGATGAAGCCAACAGGACCACGTCATCTGCAAAAAGCAGGGACCCAATCCTGAGGCCACCAAGCCGGATCCCCTCAACACCTCGGCTGCACCTAGAAATTCTGTCCATATAAGTTATGAACAGAATCGGTGATAAAAGGGCAGCCTTGGTGGAGTCCAACCTTCACCAGAAACGAATCCGACTGTAATGGAATTATGCGTATAGTGTAGTTTTAATATGTTACTCATTTATTAAGTTTCTTTTAAGTAGTACAAGATATATATTCTGCATAGTTTAGAGTAGTTCAGTAAGCTTGCTTTGGTAGATTCATGCATAAAACTAAGTGTTCTGTTCAAGGCCTGTTTCAGCTTTGACTGTTATCTCCAAGCTAGCAGTTGTTTTGACTAGTGCTGCCAGGCAAAGGTTGTTTGTGTATGCTTAAAGAACACTGTAGCACTCTGAGCAGGGGCAGAGCTCTCCAGACCTCTCGCCCGCAACATCTGTACATGGCCAATAAATTGAACAGAAAACAGTTGATTTATAGATTTATTTGTCATTGGATAAATTCCACAACAATTTGGTGTCAGAAGTGGGATCCCATGTGTTTCTGCCGGGACCGGACTGAGGGGCAGGCTGCCGGAATCCAAACAGATTAATCTTCAAACCTCGAATAGGCCTTAAGAGTGACGAGGGCCACAGTCACCGGTTTCGGTCGATCACGAAGGGATCTCAACCCACGTGTGGATTTATCTGGTGAGAAGTATATTTTTCCAAATTATAATTTGATTGAAAGTGGTTTTTGATATAATATTATAGACTGAGTGATTCTTAATACTAATCGAACTGAAACAGTTTTGTTTATAAAATTGTCGACTGTTTTCATAATAATGGTGGTTGTGCTCCTTTTCCCCAGGACTGACTTTGACAATAAATGAAAATAAAGCAAAAATAAAACAAAAACAGAGATTTAGACTCTACGAGATTAGGTTCCAAAACGAAGCCCTGTGAGTATGAGATCAGGTTACTAAACGAAGCCCTGTGAGTAGAAATACGAGATCAGGTTACTAAACAAAGCCCTGTGAGTAGACTTTTAGGACTGACATAATAGAAATATAAGAGCCTTTGGTTATCAGGCCCCTCTCTTATGGAATAAGCTCCCAGTTAGTGTTAGGGAAGCAGACACCCTCCCCACCTTTAAGACTAGGCTGAAGACTTATCTTTTTGATAAGTCCTATAGCTAGGGATGGTTAGCATCCCTTAGTTATGCTGCTATAGGTTTAGACTGCTGAGGGACATTTCCTGATACACTGAGCTTCTTTCTTTTTCTCTTTATCTCTTTCTTTTACCCCCCCCCCCCCCCCCCCCCCCCCCCCCATAACAGTGTAGCATCATTAACATGTATGTCTCCTGTCTCAGCAGGTCTCCCTGGCCGGGAGTAGCAGTTCCTGTTGTCTGTTGTCTTTCTGTCCTCTTCCCCCCACACAGCAGAGGCAGATGGCTGCCTGTCCTGAGCCGGGTTCTGCCGGAGGTTTCCTTCCTGTTAAAAGGGAGTTTTTTCCTTCCCACTGTCGCCAGTGTGCTTGCTCAGGATGGGAGATTGAGTTGGACTCAACTCAATCTGTTGGTTTCCTTATATAGGCTGTTATGAATTGGCCTTCATTATGTTTTCCCCTCTGTCTGTAAAGCGTCTTGAGATGGCATTGCCGTGATTTGACGCTATATAAATAAAGTTGAATTGAATTGAAATTGAATTGAATAAGACCAGGTGACGATGGGGACTATAGGGGGAAAGGAGGAGCAACCTAAACCAAATTCTATGAAGGTGTTTTTAAAGGAGCAATATGGTGAAGACGTCAGTAAACTATTTAACGTTCTGCTGTGAAGAATGTGGGTTTCCAGAAGGAAGCTTTATGAGCATGTATCAGATGAAAAAGTTGGAACAGGAAAAAAAAAAAAAAAAGAAATGAAAAAATACATTAAAGTGTGGGCTGGTTCACTCTCCATAAGAGGAATTAAAAATAGAGGTCTGACCTGCTATTCTCTGGAGAGTTTTGTGGAAATATTGTAGGAGATTTTTGTTATTTTTGGTGACTCTTTTCATGGGTGAATTAAAACTGTGATTGGCTGGCTTGGTTGACGTCACAGGGCCATAGCGGCCATTCACACAGAAATCAGTGTGTGTAAGTTTGCTCATATGGTGGCAAGTCCCGTGAAGGATCTGCAAATGGTAAAGAACAAGAATATATATATATATATATATATATATATATATATATATATATATATATATATATATATATATATATATATATATATATATATATATTAAAGATTGAAAATCAGATCACGGGCATTTCTCCAAAAGATGACAGTAAAGCCTGGTTATGGCAGACTCTGTTAGATGAGACAGAACGTGCCTGGATGGACCAGGAAAGAAAAGAGAGAATATTATCTTCCTCTAACAGTTTAGTGAAGAGGAGGTTAAAGATTAAATGACAGACAAATATGTATTATTGCAGAGTTTAGCAAATTTTAAGAAATTTAGAAAGAACTGTTAGAAGCAGAGGACGAGTTCAGAGCACATCTAACATGTTTACATGTATTTTACAAACTACTGATCAGTGCAGGTGGAGGAGATAAGGAGAAGCTTGGATGAGGAAGGCAGAGCAAAGGAAAGGAAAACATGAGAGAGCGAGGTGAGGAAGAAGAGTGTGTTCATTAAAGGCCTTATGCTCACTGAAGGGGATGATGTCAGCATTTTTAGTTGTAACAACACATTGGATGAAGTAAAGAATAAACCAAAAGATGAGGGACGTGATTTGTGGCGTTGGGAGCGGATTCTGTTGGGTTGGTGTGCGTTGCGTGGACTGGATGGGCTCGGGCTTCTGTTTAATCCCTTTCAGACATTAAATGGTGACTTTTGTTTCTTTAAGATTACAGTTATTTTATGTTTATTATGACTAAATAAATTGACGTTGACTGAAAATAAACGGAGAACGACTTTGGGCTGTGCTTGTTAAATACCCAGCTGAGAGAGATCTCAAGCTTTAAAACAGGAACGACACACCAACATCATCTTCATGTGTTAAAGCTGCGTTATCTTCTTGGCGAGGTCATGTTCAGCTTTCCCAGGGAAACACTGACTTATGGATCCACTGCCACTATAGTCTCACACAGATACAGTTATGATCCAAAGTCCAGGATTTTCACAGCACAGAACATGGTCCACATGATATGTTTAACAGTATTCAACAGAAGATGGCTAACTCTTCAAGATGGCGCCGCTGTGTATGGCACGCCGTCCGGGTCTGCTGAGTTTGCTGTCAGTTTTAGCTTTTATCGTTGTTGTCATTCGAAATGTATCATCTCTGCTTGTGTACGATCGCCTCACGCTGCTACAAATACGCGACAACATAACCAACTTGCCTGGATGTGCTGAAAATGGACAATCAAACCCGCCACCACCGTTTCTAGCCTCAGTGCCAGCCTATCTGTGGCATCCTTTCTGTGTGTTGCCGCGCAACAAGAAACATAGGAGACGTGGAAAGAGAAGCGGTGTACGAGTCAAGATAAAAGCTTACCTCGCATCCAGTTTATCCGATTCGTGTGATCCAGCCCGTTTTAAGGAAATATCCACGGAATACGGAGGATTGGATCTACATCGCTCTGCAATACAGCTATCGTTGGCTCCGACCGGCACTCCCTGGCGCCGGCTGTCCTCCTGTTCCTTGTCGCCGGCCTGCGTGGATCCAGCGGCGGGGCTGCGTGAAGGAGAATCTTCGCTCGCTCTGTCGTGCTGCTCCTTTGTCACCAGTGAAATCCATGCCAGTGCACGCAGCTCTGTTGAACGCTCGTTCAATCACAAATAAGACATTTGTCCTAAATGATTTTATTTCCACGCACGATTTGGATTTCCTCATGGTCACGGAAACCTGGCTTAGGCCAGGTGACAACAGCGCTTTTTCCGAGCTCCTCCCCCCTGGCTACTCCTTCCTGAGCGCACCGAGGTTGGCAGGCCGTGGAGGCGGGCTTGCCACTGTGTACAAACATAACATCAGCTGTCGCTCTATCCCTTGTAAGAGCTACAGTAGCTTTGAACACCTAGTATTTCTGTTACAACTGGCATCCCCCACACTGTGTGCTGTTCTATATCGCCCCCCACATATAATAAGGATTTCATTTCTGAATTTTATGATTTTCTTTCTGATATGATGCCCAAATATGACAGTTTTCTTTTTTGTGGGGACTTGAACATTCATGTCTGTTGCCCATCCAGTAATTTGTCAACTGACTTTCAAAACCTGTTAGCCTCATTTGATTTAACTCAGTCAGTAAAATCACCCACACATAGACTCGGTCACATATTGGACCTCATAATGTCACATGGTCTCCCAGTAAATATTTCAGAGATATTGGACACGTGCATCTCAGACCACCTCCCCATTCTTTTTGACTTCACAGCTCCTTCAGCTCAAGCTAAATCTTCTGCCCCAGCTTGTAGCCGTCGTGCTTTTACTTCCGCTACAGCAGGTGAATTTGCTGCTGCCTTTATGGGTACTGGTTTGTATGCTCTGGGTGAACTGGAACATCTGTGCCCAGAGGAATTTATTTCCTCTTTTAATTCTACCTGCTCAGAAATTCTGGACTGTGTTGCACCCTTTAAGCTGAGGTCCATCAAACCTAAACCAGATCCCTGGCTGAATAACCCCACACGTGCCCTGAGAAGGCGCTGCAGGCAGGCTGAACGGAGATGGAAGAAAGACAAGCTGCATGTGTCTCTGGGCATACTGAGAGACTGTCTTTCTGACTATCAAAATGCTGCTAAGGAAGCCAAATGTAAATATCTTTCAACTGTTATTTCCACTAGCAGCAATCGCCCTCAAGTTTTGTTCAATACAATCCAGTCTGTGACTAATCCTTCGGACAATGTGTTGATAAATGTGTCTAAATCCACCTGTGACGCATTTCTCCATCATTTCACAGACAAGGTGGCCTCTGTTAGACAGAGCATTAGCAACAATAGTGCTGCAGCTACTGCTCCACCTTGTGCCCCGCCTCTTGCCCCTGCAGCTGTGTTGACTGGGTTTGAGCCAGTATCACTCTCTCAGCTCTGTGAAGTGGTTCAGAAGCTGAGACCAACAAGCTGTCCCTTGGACATTGTCCCATCTAGAGTTTTAAAACAGGTTTTTGACACAGTGGGGCCATGTCTACTTCCTTTTTTCAATTCCTGCCTGCTGTTAGGGTCTGTTCCGGCTGTTTTTAAGCAGGCTGTGGTCAGGCCACTTATCAAGAAACCTAACCTAGACCCAGCAGTTCTCTCAAATTTCAGACCCGTGTCCCATCTGCCATTTCTCTCTAAAGTATTGGAAAAGCTGGTTTTTTCACAATTACAATCATTTTTGGATCAGAATCACATTTTTGAGAGGTTTCAGTCTGGTTTCAGAACGCGCCACAGAGTCAGCACTCCTTAAGGTGCAAAATGACGTCTTGCTCTCCCTGGATTTAAAGCAACCTGTGCTGTTGGTAATGCTTGATCTTACCGCAGCATTTGACACAGTGGACCACTCTGTCCTTCTCACTCGCTTAGCCCAGCAAGTGGGTCTTCAGGGACCTGTGCTCCAATGGTTCAAGTCATACCTGACTGATAGATCTTTCTCAGTAATGATTAATGACCTCTCTTCATCTTCAGCTCCTCTGTCTTCCGGTGTGCCACAGGGTTCCATTCTTGGCCCTGTTCTGTTCTCTTTCTATATGTTGCCCCTCGGCTCTGTGATATCCCGCCATAATGTCTCATTCCACTTGTATGCAGACGATCTCCAAATCTATCTGCCAGTTTCCCAGAACTCCTCAGACACACAGTCCATCTACAGGTGTCTGGATGACATTAAGCAGTGGCTATCGCAAAACTTCCTCTGTCTGAATGAGTCAAAATCTGAATTTATCCTCTTTGGTGCCCCCAGCCCAGCAAATGCAGCTCCATTGTTCACACCTCTCAAAAACCATCTCAGTCAGACAGTTAGGAACCTTGGAGTGACGTTGGACAATAATCTCAGACTCAATAAACAAATAGACTCTGTGGTCAGGGCAAGCTTTTTTCAGCTTCGCCAGTTGGCCAAAATCAAATCCTTTCTCACTCGTCAAGACCTTGAAACAGCCATCCACGCCTTCATCAGTTCACGTTTGGACTATTGCAACGCCCTCTACATTGGACTCAGCCAGGCTTCTCTGCACCGTCTACAGCTTGTGCAGAATGCAGCTGCCCGCCTTCTCACCAACACACGCAAACATGACCATATCTCCCCTGTACTGTTCTCTTTACACTGGCTCCCGGTTCAGTTCAGAATTCAATTCAAAATCCTTCTGTTTGTTTTCTGCTCCATCCATGGCCTTGCACCTCCGTACCTTTGTGACCTCCTGACTCCTCACCAGCCCAGCAGAGCCCTGCGCTCCTCTGATCAGCACCTCCTGGTGGTCCCTCGGTCTAGGTGTAAACAGTGGGGCGATCGGGCCTTCGCAGTGGCAGGGCCCAAACTCTGGAACTCTGCCTCTGGAGTTACGCTCCATCATGGACCTGCCTCTGTTTAAGGCCAGGCTAAAGACTCATCTGTTTAGATCAGCCTTTGGCTGTTGAGATTTTTACATGTGAATGAACTGCTATTTTATATTTTTACTTGTTTTTATCTTTGTTCAGCACTTTGGTCAACTAAGGTTGTTGTAAAGCGCTTTATAAATAAAATTTGATTGATTGATTTGAGAAGAACATTATAATTATGAGACTATAATCACATGACTAAATGATTCAGATGCAGCCTCAGAAGCTTGTCTGCTGCACGGCGTCGACCACGGCAGCTCACCGCCCCTTTAACCCTTGTCAGCATGCACCATGGTCTCCACAGGGACCCCAACATGTTAACATGCCCGAGGGGGATTCAGGGGGTGGACTGGGGAAGGGAAAGTTTTGGTCTGGACCACTGCAGAGTTCTGGGTGTCACACATGCTGTCAGTCAGGACACTGGAGCAGAAACGGTCCCTACAACCTGCTACAACACTCCACCTCCCTCCTGTGTCAGCTCTGAGTCCTGGAGCAGGACCTGATATGCAGATGTGACTGCAGGGACCCGGCCACTGCTGATGGGGCCCGGGGATCCCAGAACCAGAGGGTCTGGCAGAGCCCTGCTGGTTGTGACTGTGAACAGTGTGGAAATGGATTTTATGGGGGACATGTGGGCTTGGTTTTCACCTTAGACCTCTGGAGGTGATGGATCCTCCTTGTCCTCAGACTGACTGTGGGATTTTCTGGAAGTAAAAGACTAATGGATGTGGCCGGCAGGCAGCACGAGTCCCACCCCGACTACAGAGTCAGATGATGTTTTCTGGAATAAGCTGCACCCTGATTCTGTCAGAAAGACTACTGTGTTCACTCAGTTCTCTGTGGAAAACCTGGATCTGCTTCCTGGAACCTTTTGCCCCCCTCTCTGATCCTTTACATGTCAGTCTTTATTAATTACACATATGAACCTGATTTATCTACCAGGAAGCTTTAATAGGCATGTGTTGGGCACTTCCTGGCATAAATTTCTGCTTGTATGCTGATTGGTGGGGGGGGCGTGGTGACTGTAGTGGATCTGATTCCTGAGCAGACCGAGTGGTCCGAGCTGAATGATTATACACACCTACATATATTCCTGGCCTTGTATCCACACGACCAGGCCAACAATTAGGCCAAAGATCAAACATTTTCATTATTTCTGCTTAGCTTCATACTACACTTTGAACATGCATACAAAGTTCTGCAGTCCTGCAGACTTTTGCAACTGAACAAGGTCCCAGTATTTTCTCTGCTCTGCTGCTGTGAAACTAAACATCAGTTCTTACAGACAAAACAACTTCTGGCACGCTCTACATCTCTAGCTGTGCCTTATCACAAAACATTTATCTTCAGTGTCTCTGACAAAACATGCACCAGGCAGCCGTTACGGTGGCAAACCTGTTTTAAAGACAGCACACAGATGATTGCTGAGTATTCCCGGCTCGTGTACATTTCTAAATTTTCAGCCCAGACAACATAAGGCTGCATTAACTGTATGACAATAAATAAGGTGGTAATTTCCTGGCTTCGGTGTACGCCACTCAGGTGCAATATGACCAATCTTAGTAGAATATTAGGAAAGGTTGGAATCCTCCGTGTTTTTATTTGTTGACAGCCCGGTGTGTTAGTCCTGATCTGACTAAGTTAGTCCTATTAATTTAACATCAAGTGCTTTTATTTGACGAAGGGAAGCAACTCTTGTGAAGGCTGCCAGTAGACAGCCCGGTCTCTGGGTCAACATGCTCAACAAATAAAAATTTGTACCCTGTAGGTCTTCAAAATACCATAAACATGAGGCTGATCATCTGGGATAATATTGATCTTTCCAAAGGTTAAGCTAGTTATGCTGGACCGTTAGCCGTAGCCTTTTCTGATACACACATTTGTGTTAAGTCCAGTGGAGAAGTGTGTGTAACAATGAAAAACGTTCTCAAGAAGGAGGTGTTGCTGTGTGTGTGGGTGTGCACGTGTGTGTGTGTGAGTCTTGTTGTAGTGGATGAAATCATCTTTAACATCAGTGTTGGATGTTTTATTCCTGATTTGACTGTCAATCGACACACAGTCCTACATCCAGCCTCTCTACTCCCCGCTCCTGCCGATGACACGCACCATGACTGTGTGGCTGGACTGGCCATCCTCTGCACCCCCAGACCTGACCTCTCTGACCGACCTCGAGTTGACCCTGACTTGATGGCTCCGCTCTCAGAACCCAGACCCAGGTGTGGGTTTTGGAGCGCTGTGGAAACACCGTGGTTTCCTGACATCTGATGGTGACCCAGTTCGTCACCGTCGCCTTATTGACTCCCTTCTTTCTGCCATTTTGCTCCCCTGACAGGTTGCTGTATGCACATGTGCACTAACTCTTCTGACCCTGTCTCTACAGGTGACTCTCCTGCAGATGAAGGCTGCGTCTCTGACCCACCCTCCTCTTGCAGCCTCTCACTTCCTCTTTTCTCTCACGGCCCACAGATGGAGAGATTTCCTCCTTGGTCTCTCTCAGGCCTTTTCAGGCCTCTTGGACCAAAGCACTTCCTCTCGTGCTGTTGTCCATGCGCATGCATAAAAGGGGAGGACCAAATTGGTCCCCCTGTAGATTCTTTTTGCAGGTCCACCTGAATGGGCATGGGCCCCTCCGAGGCTCCCCCTCCTGGCACGACCCTGTGTGATAGTAATGTTTTAACATACTGTGCTGATCTCATGTGAACCTTTTCAGGCATTTGCTCTCAGGTTTCTGCAGCCATTCCTGAACCAGCATCTAAGCAGCTCCGTTTACTTCAGCCTGGAGACTTTGTACTGATGAGAAGCTTCAAACGTCAGTGCTGGGACCACCTGTTTCAGATCCTTCTGGCGACCCAGACAGATGACCGTGCTACTTGGCTACCGTAATACCATATCATTGCTGCAGGGAGGTTCCTGTACCGACCGTGGCTCCCCGGCTTGCTGCTGATCCTGACGCAGCAGCGTAACGCACCACCCGACAGAGGGCAGAATAATCCCTGTGGTAGCGTGGGTAGTGAGACAGTCTACTCTCACACCTGAAGACCAGCCACCGTTCTCAAGCAATCTCAGTGTGGAGTGACATTAGCGTCCACCTGCAACAGTAGCGTGCCAAGCTCCAACGCAAGCTCCGCCCACACGGCATCATAGAGAGAGATCGACCCTGGCGTCCATTTAGGGTTCATGTCTGATCATTAAAGAGCTCAATGTATTGTTTGGTTATTTTAGCTATCATCATTGTGTTTCCTATTGTCTTCTTTAATCACTCTGCTTCACCCCCTGTTAACCGCTCTGCCACTCACTACAGTTCCTTCTTTGACCCGCGGTCGCTGAGTGCCCAGAGGGGTTCTGAGGGCAACCTCTGGCGGTTAAAAGTGAAGCCTTTGCTGAAATCCATTCAGCTGCAGTTCCCCCTTCATCCGCTAGGGGTTGGCTCCAAAACAGAGCAAATCCCCATAGGCTCCCATGTTCCCATGCGGGTCCTTTTTATTGACAGGTACCAATCTCTGGCTTCAAGGACGAAGGACATAGAACAACCACGGTTTTTAGCCGGTAAGCAATATGACTTAGCTTTAGCCCGTTTACCTCCGTTAGCTGGGTAGCTCCCGTTATCTCGGGGTTAGCTCGGTTAGCTTTTAGCTACAGAAACCTCAGAGTTCACTCGATGTCCGTCAGCCGCCATGACGCTCACAGCCCCCCTCTCAGCTCCACCTCTTTGCCCTATGCTGATTTCCCTGTTGTCGGTCTTTTCCCGGGTCCCAAGTCTGAACTTGAGAAGTAAGTGGATGATTGCTTTGAGATGGTGACTGGCATGTCTGCTCAGAGTAATAATTGGATATTGCTGGCTGAGCAGGTAGAAGTGTTTGTTGGAGTTGCCTGTGTGGTCTGCCTGGGGCCCAGACCTGTGCTGCATGTAGTTACCCCGCCACCTGAGTTTGAATCCACCTGTATGATTGATTTGCTCTCTTCTGAAAACCCTATCCCTTTCAGATATGTATTTCCTTGGATGTTCCTTTCCTTGTTACCCGCACACAGTCCCCTCCTCTCTGCTTCTCTGGTGTGACGAAGCGAGATTTTACTTGCTTCATGAGCTCCTCTCCGGATACTGGTTTTGTACCATGCTTGGTGTGACAGTGTTTATGCAGTTAATTTTCTGTGGCCTGCGCCGGCCTTTGGTGGTGGTACGGTGGTCTGGTTCTTAGGGGCGTGCTACCATCGAAGTGGACTGCTATATGGTCCCCTGTCACCCTTCTCTTGCCTACAGCTGTCTTCCTGGGTTTCCCATCTGCCCCCTTATCCGGTCACTCGGTCCAGGCACTCTGTTCATCCTGACGACTCAGATGCTTCTGCCTACATCAACGCTATTGGGGTTCCATTGCAGTATTTGTTGCCCTTTTTGTTCTGTGTCTGCTGTCTCGTCCCATTGTTTCAGAGCCTTGTTGGTTGGGCTGATTTACTCTGCCTTAGGATGTCGCATTCCTCGGCTTGTTTATTACTCTCTTCCTGCTTCAGATCTCCCTCTCTTTGATCCTTTTTCCTTCTTTTTTTGATAGTGATGGCTTTTCTGATTCTGACTCTGACACGTGAGTGTTTTTCCTTTCAGGATGTTTTATGACGCATTTTCTTCAACCCTGCCGGGAGTGATCATTCTGATGTTTTAGTTTCCTGCATCTCTTTGGGTAGTTAGTGTTATTTTATGGGTTTGTTTTGTTGCTTTGTTATGTTCGTGAATTGTGTTTCTTTTGTGTTGATCCTGAAAGGATCAAAAGGGGGGAATGTGGTGGAATTATGCGTATAGTGTAGTTTTAATATGTTACTCATTTATTAAGTTTCTTTTAAGTAGTACAAGACATATATTCTGCATAGTTAGAGTAGTTCAGTAAGCTTGCTTTAGTAGATTCATGCATAAAACTAAGTCCAAGCTAGCAGTTGTTTTGACTAGTGCTGCCAGGCAAAGGTTGTTTGTGTATGCTTAAAGAACACTGTAGCACTCTGAGCAGGGGCAGAGCTCTCGAGACCTCTCGCCCGCAACATCTGTACATGCCCAATAAATTGAACAGAAAACAGTTGATTTATAGATTTATTTCTCATCGGATAAATTCCACGACACCGACTTACTACCGACAATGTGGACCAAGCTCTGACACCTGTCGTACAGGGACCGCTCGTACAAGGGGGTCCGGTACCCCATACTCCTGGAGTACCCCCCACAGGAGCCCCCGGGGGACACGGTCGAATGCCTTCTCCAGGTCCACAAAGCACATGTAGACTGGTTGGGCAAACTCCCATGCCCCCTCCAGGACCCCAAAGAGGGTATAGAGCTGGTCCACTGTTCCGCGACCAGGACGAAAACCACACTGCTCCTCCTCAATCCAAGATTCGACTATCCGGCGGACCCTCCTCTCCAGGAGCCCTGAATAGACCTTACCAGGGAGGCTGAGGAGTGTGATTCCCCTGTAATTGGAACACCCCCTCTGGTCCTCCTTCTTAAAAAGGGGGACCACCACCCCAGTCTGCCAATTGTGATGTTATTTTAAGTGCTGATAAAGGTTTGTAGTGTTACCTGGTGAGGTAGCAGCAGTAGCGAGGCAGGTTCTGCATAATACCTGATGTTGCGCAGCATCTTCTTTTTTAAACCCAAAAAGTTCCACACAACTGACGTGCTGTTCCTCTTTGGGTATAAACTTTGTGCACCGTCGGGTTCTGTCGAGCCTGAAGCCTTTGTGCAACTACTTAAAGCGCAGTAGACGTTTCTCTCTGTGTGCGCAGCTGTGCGCTGATCGCAAGTCATGTGACCAGATCTTGCGACCATTCATGCTACTCTCTGACATACCTGATGATGTCACACCGCTGGTTGTCGTGGAGACTTAAATATTCACACTGGTAAAACTCAGGCCAATGACTTTATGAACCTCAACACCTCCTTCTCTCTCAGACTGGTCCAGACTCCTCCAACACACAAAGCCGGCAGCACTATGGATCTGGTCCTGACTAGGAACTGGTCCACAGTCTAGTGTCTGTCACTCCGCTGCACCTCTCAGACCACCTCCTGGTCACATTCTCAGCCCTTCTCTCTCATGGCGCTAAAAAGGCTCCGAGGACGGTTTCCTACCGCAGAAACCTGAGATCTCTAAGTCCTGCACAGCTGTCTGATGAGGTTAACTCTCCCCTCTGATTCAGACTCCTCCTTCCTGTCTGTTAATGAGGCTCCAGAAACACTCTGCTCCTCTCTGGCCTCCTCTCTGGACAAACTCTGTCCTCTGCTGTCTAAAGCAGCCAGACTAAACCCTCCCAGTCCATGGCTCACTGAGACGTCACAGAGCAGGTCTCAGGCCAGCAGAAAGAAAAGAAGTCCCTGACTTGTCAGAGTCCCAGCAGAACCTCTCAGTCTTCACATCCAGCCTGACGGCTGCCAACATAGACTTCTATCAGAAGCAGATCCACAAAGCTCCCAACACACGGCAGCTGTTCATGGCCTTTAACTGTCTTCTTTCTCCAGCAGCTGCTCAGCCTCCCGCCACGCTGACTGCAGACATGTTGGCTTCCTGTTTTACTGAAAAGGTTGCTACCATCAGGAATCACTTCTCTGAGCCTGACCAGCTCAGTCCACCACATCCAGCTAGTGGTGCCACACTTTGCTCTTTCTGCCCTCTGAATGAGGACCAAGTCTCTAAACTTCAGTCAACTCTAAAGCCACTAGCTGTCCTCTGGATCCGGTCCCTACCGACATCCTGCAGAGCATTTTACCTCCAATCAATCTGCAGTGACCCATATTATCATCTCCTCTCTGGAATCCGCTGTCTTTCCCTCTGTCTTCCAGCAAGCTCGGGTCACCCCGCTGCTGAAGAAACCCACACTCAACCCAGTCCAGGTTGGAAACTACCGGCTGGTCCCACTGGTGCCGTTCATGTCCACACTACTGGAGCGGGTCGTCTTCAGTCTCCCAGTTCCTCCATGATAGAAACCAGTTAGATCCACATCAGTCTGGCTTCACTCCACTGGAACTGCTCTCCTGTCTGCTACTGGTTCCCTACCACCAGATCCACTGGTCAGTCCTGGTCCTGCTGGACCAGATCCACCGGTCAGTCCTGGTCCTGCTGGACCAGATCCACTGGTCAGTCCTCAGTCCTGGTCCTGCTGGACCAGATCTACTGGTGAGTCCTCAGTCCTGGTCCTGCTGGACCAGATCCACTGGTCAGTCCTGGTCCTGATACTTCTGGACCTGTCTGCTGCTTTTGTCACAGTGAACCATCAGATTCTACTCTCCACTCTCTGAGCTCAGCATCTCTGGATCTGTCCTCTCAATTCAATTCAACTTTATTTATATAGCGTCAAATCACGGCAATGCCATCTCAAGACGCTTTCCAGACAGAGGGGAAAACATAATGAAGGCCAATTCATAACAGCCTATATAAGGAAACCAAGTTGGAGGTCCAACTCAATCTCCCATCCTGAGCAAGCACCACTGTTCAATATATTGCATTTATTTTTGGGATCTTTGGCTTTCTGTTTACTGACTTAAACAGCTCAAGCACTCGGTTTTAGCATGGCTGCTAGCTCTCTTCCCACACCCCGGTCCCCTGCCTTTTCTTGCTCGGTGTGTCTGATGTTTAGCTACTCCTCCGCCTCCTTTAGTGATAACGGTAGGTGTATTAAGTGTAGCAGCTTGGCAGCTTTGGAGGCGAGGCTCTGTGAGTTAGAAGCCCAGCTCCGCACTCAGTTAGGGAAGCAGTTAGTCAGCAAGCCCCCATTAGCCAGTGCGGAGCTACCAGCCAGGGCAGCTAGCCCACCTAGCGGTCCCTCAGCAGTTCCCGCGCAGCCGGGAGCCGAGGCGGGCTGGACGACGGTCAGGCGGAAGCGTAGCCCCAATCCAAAACCCACTGGCCACCACCGACCTGTTCACGTTTCTAACAGATTGTCCCCGCTCGGCGACACACCCGCTGAGGCAGAAACCCTGATTATAGGTAGTTCCATAGTCAGAAACGTGGCTCTAGAGACACCGGGGACCATAGTCAAATGCATTCCTGGGGCCAGAGCGGGCGACGTTGAATCGTATCTGAAACTGCTGGCTAAGGCTAAACGTAAATACCGTAAGATTGTAATTCACGTCGGCGGTAACGACACCCGGTTACGCCAATCGGAGGTCACTAAAATTAATGTTGCTTCGGTGTGTAACTTTGCCAAGAGCATGTCGGACTCCGTAGTTTTCTCTGGTCCCTTGCCAAATTTAATCAGCGATGACATGTTTAGCCGCATGTCATCTTTCAACCGCTGGTTGTCTAGGTGGTGTCCCGATAACAACGTGGGTTTTATAGATAATTGGAGCGCTTTTTGGGGAAAGCCTGGTCTTATTAGGAGAGATGGCATCCATCCCACGTTGGATGGAGCCGCTCTCTTATCTAGCAATGTGGACTCTTTTATTAGTCAGCTAAATTGACAACTCAGGGTTGGGACCAGGAGGCAGAATTGTAGTCCTACACGCTTTTCTGCAGCTTCCCACCTGCCGCCACCCACCCAAAACCCCATTCCGACAACTCTCCAGCAGTAAGAATTAAAACACAAAAACTTGGCTCGGCTCTCTGAGACTCTAGGAACCACAAGTAAGCCTGCAGTCTGCGAACGAAGTACTCTGCTTGGTATATAAGGAACAATGAGGTCTTTGATATATAGTGGTGCCTGGTTGTGGAGGGCTTTATATGTAAGGAGAAGGATTTTAAATTCTATTCTAGATTCAACAGGCAGCCAATGAAGAGAGGCTAAAACTGGAGAAATATGATCTCTCATGCTGGTTCTGGTCAGGACTCTGGCTGCAGAATTCTGGATCAGCTGAAGGCTTTTCAGGGCATATTTAGGACAGCCCAGTAATAGAGAGTTACAGTAATCTAGTCTCGAAGTAACAAAAGCGTGAACCAGTTTTTCTGCATCACTCTGAGACAGAATGTCCCTAATTTTGGCTATATTACGTAAATGAAAGAAGGCTGTTTTAGTAACCTGCTTAATATGTGGGCCAAAGGACAGGTCAGGGTCAAATATTACTCCAAGGTTTCTCACTGTAGCACTGGAAGCTAAAGTAATGCCATCCAGGTTCATTACAAAACTGGAAAATTTAGCTCTGAGTTTTTCAGATCCAACGAGAATTACTTCAGTCTTATCTGAGTTTAAGAGGAGAAAATTTCTAGACATCCAAGTCTTTATGTCTATGAGACAATTTTGTAGCCTATTGGGCTGATTTGTTTCATCTGGTTTAAAGGATAAGTATATCTGAGTATCATCTGCATAACAATGAAAGTTTATTCCATGCTGTCTAATAATTTTGCCTGAAGGGAGCATATATAGCGTGAAGAGTATTGGTCCAAGTACAGAACCTTGATGAACTCCATGACTTACTGTAGTTTGTGAGGAGGACTTGTCATTTACATGAACAAACTGAAGTCTATCAGATAAATATGATTTAAACCAGCTTAACGCTGTACCTGTAATTCCAATCACCTGTTCTAGTCTCTGTAACAGAATGTTATGATCGACTGTATCAAATGCAGCACTAAGATCAAGCAAGATAAGTACGGACACAAGTCCTTTGTCTGAGGCCATAAGAAGGTCATTAGTAACTTTCACCAATGCTGTCTCAGTGCTATGATGAGCTCTAAATCCTGACTGAAACTCCTCGCATAAATTATTTCTGCTCAGGTGGGCATGTAGCTGAGCGGAAACTATTTTCTCCAGAATTTTGGACATAAACGGGAGGTTAGATATAGGTCTATAATTTGCTATCACCTCTGGATCCAGAGATTGCTTTTTAAGTAAAGGCTTGATTACAGCAGTTTTAAATGATTGTGGTACATATCCTGTCACTAAAGACATATTGATAAGATTTAGTAGTGATGTATTAATTAAAGGGAAAATGTCCTTAAAGAGGCTCGTTGGGAGAGGGTCTAAGATACAGGTGGATGGTTTAGATGAAGCTATTATTTTAGTTAATTCAGAGGGTTGGACAGGACAGAAACTATTTAGACACAAGTCAGGTCCTGGTTCTAAGGATGCTTCGGAGACCACAACAGGCTCAACATTATAGGTAGAAGGAAGAGTATTGTGAATTTGATCTCTAATAATGTCAATTTTATTCCTGAAAAAATACATGAAATCATCACAGCTAAGTGAGAAAGGAATACATGGCTCCACAGTGCTCCGGCTCCTAGTAAGCCTGGCTACAGTGCTGAAAAGAAACCGAGGGTTGTTTTTGTTTTTCTTTATCAATGATGAATAATAAGCTGTTCTTGCCGTACGTAAGGCTTTTTTGTATACGATTAAACTTTCTTTCCAGGTTAAGTGAGACTCCTCTAGTCCTGATGAACGCCATCTGTTTTCCAAACGCCTTGATGCCTGTTTTAGAGCTCGAAGCTGGGAATTAAACCAGGGAGCCTTCATAATCTTACCTAATTTCTTCTTCTTTAGGGGGGCAACATTATCCAAGGTTGTACGCATTGAAGCTATTATATTATACGTATTTCTGCTGTAAATGTATTTATTCCTGCTGTAATCATGTTTATTCCTGCTGTAATCATGTTTATTCCTGCTGTAAACATGTTTATTCCTGCTGTAAAGTTGGTCTTTTTAACATGGGAGTCTATGGGGATTTGCTCTGTTTTGCAGCCCCTAGTGGATGAAAGGGGAACTGCAGTTTTATGCACTTCCGCATCGGCTTCACTTTTAACCGCCGGAGGTTGCCGCTTCGTTGTGACCCATTATGGTGACCTTGTCATGGTGTACCTGCCTCTCACCTGCCAATTATTGGGATTGATTCAATGTTCGCTGCAACTCAGATTGAGCAAACAATTTCACTAAAACAGGACCGTGTATCTGTGACAGAACTCAGACCAGACTGTACCTGGACCATATCCCAGAGCACCTACCTCTGGGCTGATATAGTGTCTCCTGATGATGTACCATAGTCTGCAGCTACCGAGCATGTGCAGCAGCGAGCTGCTTATAAAGACGATGAAGCCGTTTTTATGAAGACCTGTAGAAACAAAAACCACTTAAAAACAGGAAATTCTGGTTCGATCTGGACCAGGTCGGAACAACTTACTATAGGTTTCCGTCGAGGACACGTATGTGAGCAGCAGCAGGCCCGAGTTCTCAGCAAGACCACAAACCAGAACCAGACCGCTCAGCAGCAGATCTGGCAGCTGGCCGGCCAATCGGACGCGGTAGAAGGAGAAGTAGGCAGCGGCCATCAGGAAGCGTGGCGCCGAGTGGAGCCCGATGCAGCTGCGCCAGATGTAGCGTTCTGGGGCTCGGCTGATGGCGGCACTGATGGATGGCAGGTAGTTGGACACCTAGAACGAGGGTGGAGACAAAAGCTGATTAATGTTTAATGATCAGGTGTATGAAGAGTTTTTAATTGACCTTCCAGAAGAATCTGAAGTTCAGATCCAGAAATATTTATCTATGATCACTGGCTGATCACCAAATAACAGCAAGGAGAACTCCTGTCCTCAGGCAGTAATGTGCGCCACAGACACGTTATCTGTCCACACGCTTAACTGTCAGCTAAGTCCTGAAGACTTGTGTGATTTGCAGTGTCCAAATGAACATCCATAAGTCCGGCTCAAAGACGCCTCTGATGAGTAAAAAAAAACTGTTGAGTGTACCAGGCACAGACCCCAACCACCCCACTCCGGAGCCAGCCATGCATCTGCCTAGGAGGTGGCGAAGGAGGTCCCCAACCAGAGACCCCCGCAGTCAGGGGAAACATGCCCCAGCAGGCCCAGGCCGGCCGACCCCACCGGACACCGGCTGCCCAGGGCAGACAGAGCGCGGGCCCCAGGGCCCCAAGAGCCCGAAAGCAGCCCCCGCCCCCACAGGCAGACGGCTCAGCCCACACCGGTGGAGGGCCGGGATCCCCCTATCTAAGACACAAGGAAGAGGCATTGAACAGTCTTATTGAGGTGGGCAGGAATGACTTCCTGTAACAGTCCGTGTGACAGCGATGCTGTCATAACGTCATATTATAACCAACTGTCATCCGATAACCGTCTAATGTACGGTTCCGAGTTGTTTAATCTGCTTTTACCGCTTATATAGGAACTATTTTACGTTGGCCTGGATGTACGTTTTATACCAAACAACCGCTGTCAGGCTGCAGCGCGTTTCTCTCATCCACCTGTTAAAAGACGGCTGATCTGAACCAGCTGGTTAACGCGTTGCTATGGTAACGCCCCGTAACGGAGGGATATTACAGTGTTTAACTGGCCGAACTATGTATAGGAAAATAATGCAGCCAGTTGTCACTGACAATGGTATAAACTATGTTTAGGTGAACTTCCACAACCTACTGCAGTTATTCTACATGGACCTGCAGCCGGAGCCGACTGAGACTGGCCGCCTGGGAGTGCTTTAGGACGGGAGAGGCTCCCGCTGCTCCTTCCTTACAGTAACTGCAGAACAATATGTGCCTTCAAGTCAGTCGCCAAAACACCAGAAAAGTCTCTAATAACTCCAGTAAAAGCTGCTAGATTTGTCGCTTTTAACAAAAAAAAGTCTCCAGATTTAGCGAGAAAGTCTCCAAGTTGGCAACAGTGTCTGAATGAAAGCAAAGCGGCTGTGGGAGGAGTTTACAGCACAGCGCTGCAACGCCAGAGACGCTCGATTAGCAGCTGAAGACAGCAGGAGAGGAAACTGCAGAGAGAAAAATAATCACACCCTTTTATTTTTATCATCGATGGAAACCCAGATCGTACTGAGATTAAAATATGATTCATCGGCCAGACCTACCCCCAACATGCACTTCCCTCCCAACCCCCACCCACAACCCCCCCTCCATACTCCACCCTCACTCGCACACCCAAATATGCACCCCCCCCCCCCCACACACACACACACACACACACCCACTCCCTTCATCCACACCCCTCCAACACAGGCACACCCAATCACACCCACCCATCTGCACACATCCCCACCCCATCACCCCCCATCCACCTACATCCCCAACCCTGATCCACGAGGCCGAGGCTGGGTGCAGCGATCAAGACCACCTTGATGGCCTTTCTCACCACCCAGCGCCACGTGCACACCTCCCAATACCCTGCCTGTGTGTGATGGGGGGCGGGGAGGAAGAGGGGTCGAGGGATTTAAGTCTGGAGGAAACTGAGCCGCCAGCGGCACTAGGCATGCACCCCACTCCCGGGGGGAAGACCCCTCACTCACAGAGGACACCCCCACCTGGGGACATGAAGTCCCCCCTTGTCCACACATCAACACTCACACACACACGCCATTGTCTCAACACAAACACACACTTCCCAACACATACAGGTCCACCCACACACACATTCAGCCCACCCTCAAAACCATCCTCCTGACCCCCGCATCACATCCAAACCTCTCCCACCCAAAACACCCACCTACCCCCCACCCCACCACATCCTCCATCTCCATCCCACCCCCCAATCCACCGCATCTCAACCCACCTATGGACATGCACTACCAACCCGCCACATACATACACCCCTCACTCCCCAATACATACACCCCTGCCCCCCCCCCCCATATACACCACCACCACACTCCCTCACACACACACACACACACCCAAGCAACATCCCACCTCCCCCCCCACACACCATCACTCTCCCACACACCCACCCTCCATACACATGCATCACCACTCTCCCCCATATACACACCCCTGCCACCCACACACACACAGAACCACTCCCGGGAACGCACAAACCCACAATTGTTGATCCCTCTAAGGAAACGTAACTGCAAAACAATAATTCCCTCTCCAGTTCCTCTCTGATCTTTTCTTCGACCGGTGAGACTCAGTTCAAGGGGTTTCTCTTTTAATATATTTTATAACGAGTGAGAATCTGGTTATGAGGTTTGAACTCTCTAGAACTATCCCTAGGATTAGTTCTTTGAATTGTTTTTAATATCCAATAAGAAACTGTTGCTGACGTTAGTTTCCCACCAGTTATTTTATATAATATTACTAGACCCTAGTGAGGAACTGTTACTGAAGCTAATTTCTTACTAGAATTATTTTCATAAAAAACCCTTCAGAGAATACTGCCGAAGCCTATCTCTTACTCGTTTGGGGGGGGGGGGGGGGGGGGGGGTTATAAGAACAGCATAATAGTTCCAGACCTTCTGCCTCTGCTGGCGTCTGGGTAAAGGGGCTTACCTGAAGAGTTTGAGGACTCCTTCCCGCTTTCTTGTCCTTAAACTGGAAGAATGAAGAAGCTAAGTTTTTGTTGGGAGGTTAAGGATATATCTTAACTCTTACCCCTTTTATTGAAGTTTTTTAGGGTATAACAATGAGATTAATGCAAACAAAGAATAATAAAGAAAATTCCCCTGAGGGTTTAACCTCCCTAAGCCGCCACCTTATCGTGGTGGAGGGGTTTGTGTGTCCCGAAGATCCTAGCAGCTATGTTGTCTGGGGCTTTATGCCCCTGGTAGGGTCACCAGGCCCAGATGGTTATCCAGCTGAATTCTACAAAGAATTCTGGACAACACTGGCTCCAACCTTTTACAGCATGGTATTAGAAATAAAGGAAAAACAAAGAATACCCCCGAATATGAATTTAGCTAATATTACAGTACTATTAAAACCAGGAAAGGACCCTGCATTTCCATCCAGTTATCGTTCAATTTCATTAATAAATGTAGATCTCAAAATAATCAGCAAAGCTCTAGCCAGAAGGATAGAAAAAATAACCCCTTCCATTATTCACGCTGATCAAACAGGCTTTATAAAAGGTAGACATTCCTACACTAACATGCGCAGATTAATTAACATAATAGATTATTCAACGCTACACAATCTGAAGTCCACAGTTATTTCTTTAGATGCAGAAAAAGCATTTGACCGTGTAAACTGGAAATTCTTATTTACAACTCTCAACAAATTTGGGTTCAGGCCATCATTTATTGAGTGGATTAAAATTTTATACAGCAGACCCAAATGCATGTGTAAAGACTAAAGCCTGTTACATACTCCACGAGAAGCGAGAACTGAGTTCTTGTTCTTGAGGTCGCAAGAACAAGAATAAAGTTCTTGTTCGGCATGGCATTCATGCTCCACAAGAAGTCACCCTGCCGAAGTCTTCATACGGCCCACCCACTCCAGCATCCGTCATGCTGAATAAACTGATCGATAGGTGGCAGCACACAATTGATGTGTCGTCTTTGGTCAGCCGAAGAAGAGCAACAACAAACACACAACGGGGCCTATAAACAACACGGTAACACCATGGCAGCCTTGGCACTTTTTGAGCTGATAGAGGAGGAAAATGAAGAGGAAAACAATGTGATCCAGGCGGAAGATTTGTTGTTATTATTGTCGATAGCCGAGATGAAAAAAAAAGGCTAAACGTAGATGGTGTGTTAGACCGCTGAATACAACCAGGGTTGAGCAGGGCGAGTACAACGTTCTGGTTCAACAGATGCGGGCCATGGACGATGAGATACTTCTCATATTTCCGAATGTCGGCCAGTCGTTTTGACAAGCTTGTCTACCGGATCACGCCGTTCATTCAGCACGCTACCACACACAGCATGCCGATCGGTATTCAGGAGGGATTAGCAGTCACACTCCGAATATTAGCCTCTGGTAGCACACAGAGCAGCGTAGCTGCTAGCTACAAAATGGGGTTTACAACTGTGTCTGTGCTCCATTGTCTCCGAGGTGTGCAAAGCGATCTGGCTCGCCTTGAAGGACGACTTTGTGGCCTTCCCATCGCCAGCACAGATGGTTGATGTCGCCCAGGACTTTTGGAGGTTGTGGAACTTTCTCAATTGTGTCGGGGCTATTGATGGGAAACATGTTAAAATCAAAGCCCCCCCAAAAGCAGAAAGTGACTATTTTAATTATAAAGGTCACCACTCCTTTGTTTTGATGGCAGTGTGTGATGGCAGTGTGGCCTACGACAAGGAAAGTGATGGCGGAGTGTTTGAACAAAGCTCATTTGGGTCTGCACTCAAGAACGGGCATCTACCTTTGCCGCCACCATCACATCTCCCTGGCACAACGATCAAGACTCCATACGTGTTTGTGGGAGATGCTGCATTTCCTCTGCACGTCAACCTCACTCGTCCCTATTCAGGTATGTAGCTATACTGCTGGAACATGTTGAGGCCACAAAATATGTATGAAATAATAAATGTAATTAAATCCATGCATTTTTTGTTGTTCTATGTACAGCTCGGAATCTCACAGCGAGAGAACTCATCTTCAATTACCGCTACTCTCGTGCCAGACGTGTGATTGAAAATGCATTTGGCATCCAAGCAGCAAGATGGAGGATATTTGGGCGTCCAATAAGAGTATTTGCCAGACAAAGTTGGGGATATGGTCAAAGCCTGTGTTGCTCTTCACAACTACCTAGCTTGCATAGATGCTGCTAATGCCCCAGCTGCAAGATACATCCTTGCAAACTTTGCAGACTCAACTGCTGATTCTGGAGAGCTGCAGCATGGCGAATGAAGGAGACAGGTGGAAGGGGACAGCAACCTCCAGGACCCAGGAAATTTATCTGGAGCCTGAGCATCAAGGGCAGCTCACACCACAAGAAATGACTTTTGTGAGTTCTTCCAGACACCTCAAGGTCTTGTCCCATGGCAAGAAGATGTCATCATGAGGGGGTCTCTGCAGTAACTGTGAATGATTATTCCCAAAAGACTTTGGGAGTGTTTTTACTTTTCTTCTTTAGAGAAATTCACTGCATTTTCTGGAATTTGTGATTTCTAAAGGGCATTCAATTTGTACTTTTAAAAATGACCTCTTGGTTATTCTCGCTTTGGTCAGTATGTGGTGAGCATATGTAAAAACCTTCAAATGAATAAAGACATAATTTCAAGTTGAAGACATCATTTCTCTGACAGGGTTTGTGGAGCTGTGAGGACCCAAATGCAGGACGGAGAGGATTGAGACAGAAAAAAATGCATGAAGATTTATTCATAGTATCTTCATAACAAAAAGCCAAACATAAAAAATAAAAAATGGGAATTGCACAAGTGTCAGACTGTAACATTTCACAAAAAGGTAAAAATAAGTGGTTAATAAAAACCTATAGCTGTTTTATAACTGAGTGTAGTCCATCTCTGTCTGTAGCATTTTATTCTCTGTCTCATGCATTAAGTTTTGGAGCTTCCACTTAAATTCTGCGGGGAGCTCTTGTGGCAGCGACCTCATAAAGTCTGCCACATGCAGGACATATCTGCCACACGGGTCCATCAACTGGAGCATGGTTTCCCGCCTCTGTCGTCCAGCTTCCAGTGCTGCTTCACGCTCTGCCCTTCTGTTATCTAGTGCAGCAAGTGCAGTCTGAAAGTCAAAGCACTCGCTGTTACGTTTCCTCTGTTTGGGTCTGGGGACTGTAGGAGATGGAGGAAGTGGGAGGGGTGGGAACAGGACTTGATGATACTGGTGTTGCAGATGATTGTGGCGTGTGTGGGGCAGACAGCTCTGAGGTGGGCTCAACAGCAGATAGGTCAAGGCTCAGCAAGGAAGGGGTGTGTGAGGGCCCCTCTTCAGGATCTGATTCCCTCTGCTGAAAAAACAATTTTTTATGTTAATTGTTTGCAAAATAAGCAGTCAGTACAACATTCAAGTTTATATAGCATGCTAAAAGTGATTCTTAGTACATTTTACTCTTAAGTATATTCGCACAAGCACTAGAATTTGTTTGCTCGTGCAAGCAAAAGCAGCACGTGGACTGGCATTATGCGCAAACAATATGAAAACGTACGCATATAGGACAACAGTTGTGCTTACCTCTTGTGAAATATTCATGTTTGTGGTAGTTTCGCGGTGCTTTATGTGCATGTCCAGCCACTGCAGAGACACATAAAGGGCCGGTACTGACGGTTTTCCACCGGGGTCCCCACTCTTCCTCTGTTGAATTCGGCGTTTAGCTTTGGCAAATTTGTCGCGAAGCATTCTGCAGATGCTTTTGTCGACTGACAAAGTTTTGGCTATTTCTTTCCATGAGTTGCTGGCCATGAGCATATCTTTGTATGTTTTAAATGACATGTATAAATTCTCATACTGCCTCACCGCCTCAGCCAGTTGTACCTCGAAGCTGTCCATTGTTTTTCTCCTCGCGTGGATGTTTGAAAATACCGGGAATAGACTCCGTCAACAGGATATGTTGACTTCCGGCTTTTCCTGGTTACACCTCCTTCAAGTTTCTGACCAATCACAGAATACTTGTCGCAGCCCCTCAAGAAAAAAGTTCTGCCAGCCCGGTGTGTCGAGAAGTGTCTTCAAACACGTCCGCGAGAACAAAATGACGTCATTTTCTTCTCAGAGCCCCAAGAACAAGAAAAAAGTTCTCGCTTCTCGTGGAGGATGGAACAGCCTTAATGATCGCATCTCTCCAAACTTCTGCTTCCAGAGAGGCACCAGACAGGGCTGCCCACTTTCTCCATCACTCTTTGCCATTTTTATCGAACCCCTGGCAGCTGCCATAAAACAAAACCCAGAAATCAAAGGAATTCAAGCTAAAAATATTGAACATAAAATTAGTCTTTACGCAGATGACGTTTTACTTTTCCTTAACAACTCACAAACAACACTTTCTCAAACAATCACACTAATTAATAAATTCTCTTCAATATCAGACTATTCTATTAACTGGTTAAAGACTACAGCAATGCCCATTAACTGTGACTTTAAAAACATATCTAACACCACTATACAGTCAGGAAATATTAGTTATTTAGGTATAATAATCTCTCCCAGACTAACCGAATTAATAAAGTTAAATCATGATCAGCTAATAAAAACAGTAGAGGATGACCTCTCAAGGTGGAACCGCTTGCCCATATCACTTATGGGGAGAGTTTCCACCGTTAAAATGATGGTTTTACCAAAAGTTAATTACCTTTTCTCAATGATTCCCATCATACCATCCTCCACTTGGTTTAAATCACTACACTCCCACATATCCAGATTTCTCTGGAAAAACAAGCCATCCCGCATTAGTCTAAAAACTTTACAACAGACCAAAGACAGAGGTGGGTTGGACCTGCCAAATTTTAATCAATATTTCTTATGTAATAGGCTGCAATGCATCTCCAAGTGGCTTAATCCAAGTTCTTTGGATGAGCCATGGCTGGATGTTGAGCAAGCATTGTGTGAGGATTTAGTCATCTCTGATTTACCATTCATCAGCTCAACTGTCAAGTCATATAAGTGTTTCCAAAGCATTAACATCAGCTCCAGTTTAACGGCTTGGTGGGAATTCCTGAAAGTAACCAAGTCTGCGCTTATTCCATGTAAGCTCACACCCATCTGGAACAATCCTGACTTCCTGCAAAACAAAAAGATGATAAACTTCCCTCAGTGGAAGAATAAAGGAGTAAAGCAGTTAGAACATATAATAGAAAATGGAACCTTTCTGCTTTTTGCTGTAATTACTTTACAATATGAAATCAGCAGCAGAAATTATTGGAATACCACCAACTCAAGTCTATTATAGGAAAGAAATACACCACTGATCAACTAAACTTACAGTTACCTATCAGGGTTGCAGAATTCTTAAATCTCAATGCTGTTATCCATTATTGTTCTCAGTTTATTCAGCGTGAGTCTCTCCACTACTGTTCCCAGAGAGTCCAGACTCCTACCCTGCACTGAGCCCCCCTTTTTGACTAGTCTCTCCAGCCTCTTGCAGTTCCTGTCAGTAAGGCTGTGCCCCCAGCACACCGCAGCATAAAAGAGAGACCTGGCTGATTGATAGAACATGACCAACATGTCTACACACACGTCAAAGGACCTCAGCGAGCGCAGGAAGAACAGCCGACTCTGTCCCTTCCTGTAGAGGGCATCAGTATTGCAGCACCAGTCCAGCTGTTCATCAATGTGAACGCCCAGATATTTGTAACTGTGCACCACCTCAATGTCCTCCCCCTGTAAGGAGACCGGATGATGGGGAAGCTTCCCCTTTCTGAAATCCAGGATCACCTCCTTTGTCTTTGCTGGATTCAAGTGCAAGCAGCACCTGTGACACCAGTCTCTGAAGGAGTTCACCGAGTTCCTGTATTCAAACTCCTGCCCATCCTTGATACAGGCCACAATAGCCGTATCATCAGAGTATTTTTGTATGTGGCAGGACTCTGAATTGTACCGAAAGTCCGCTGTGTAGAGGGTAAACAGGAAAGGTGCAAGCACCGTCCCCTGTGGCGCTCCAGTGCTACTCCTGATGGTCTCAGAGACACAGTTCCCAAGCCTGACATATTGAGGCCGATCTGTCAGGTAGTCTGTAATCCAACAGGTCATGGAATCATCCACGCCCATCCCCGTCAACTTGTCTCGTAGTATGTATGGCTGGATTGTGTTGAACGCACTGGAGAAATCAAAGAAAAGGAGTCTAACGCAGCATCGTGGTTCCTCCAGGTAGGTGTAGGCCCGGTGTAACATGTAAAGCACAGCGTCCTCTACTCCAATATGCTCCTGATAGGCAAACTGAAGGGGGTCTGTTGCAGCCGTGACCTCAGTTCTCATTGCACGTAAGACGAGACGCTCCACGGTCTTCATAATATGTGATGTTAAGGCCACCGGCCGGAAGTCATTAAGTCCAGCTGGTCTCCCTACTTTGGGCACAGGTACCAGACAAGATGTTTTCCACCGCACAGGGACTTTACATACACAAAGACTTTCATTGAAAATCCAGTGAAGAGGTTCTGCTAGCTGAGTAGCACATTCCTTGAGAAGTTTTGGACACACTCCATCCGGTCCTGCTGCCTTCCCTGTCCGTAACCTTCCAAGCTCGGCCCTCACCTCATCAGCGGTGAAGGACAGCGGTTGTCGCTCATGAGTGTCAGACAGTGGAGCTGTGGCTTCAGAATTTGACAGACTATTGATAGAAGTGCCGGGGGAAGAGTACCCTGCTGGAGACAGCATAGCAGCTGCACCAGCTGCCCCCATGGGTGGCTGAGTGGACGTTGAGGTGGCACCACCATCAAACCTGTTAAAAAACAGATTGAAGTTGTTGGCTCTCCCTACATCTCCATCCATGACCTGGCCAGTCTTCTTAGAATAGCCAGTGATGGCCTTCATCCCCTTCCACACCTCTCTGATGTTATTCTGCTGCAACTTGCTCTCAACCCTCCTTTTATAGTCCATTCTTCCCTGCCTCAGTCTCGCCTTCAGCTCATGCTGGACCATCCTAAGCCTCTCTCTGTTCCTCTCCTTGAATGCAAGCTTTTTCTGGTTAAGAAGTTGCTTGATGTCTGTGTTGACCCAGGGTTTATTATTAGGGAAACACTGTACTGTCTTGGCTGGTACCACCATATCTCTACAGAAGTTTATGTATTCAGTGAGGATGTCCACCCTCCTGTCCATGTCCATGTCTAAGTCCTCAGGCTCTAGTAGCACAGTCCAATCAGTACACCCAAAACAATCCCTGAGCATTTCACTGGCCTCCAATGTCGATTTCCTAATGGAACGTGTGGCAACCGGCAGCCTTACAACGAGTGGCTTGTATGTGGGTTGAAGAAAAACCAGATTATGATCAGATTTGCCTAAGGGTGGTAAAGCTGATACACTATAGGCATTAATCAATCAAAATGGGCATTAATAGGCATTATTTAATCAAAATGAATGGTCACAAATCTGTTCAAACACATTTAAAATTACTAAGAATTCAAACATGCAACTAATACAGTTTAAAATTTAGCATAGAACTCATTATACAGGACACAGGATGTTCAGGATGGGTCTGTCACAACCAAACATCTCTTCACACTGTACTGACAACACAATTGACAGCTACTACCATGCTTTCTGGTCTTGTCCACCTGTCCAGAGATTCTGGCTCCAGGTATGTAAAGGTCTTTCAAACTGGTTTAAATGTAATATACCTGCAAACCCCAAACTGGGCCTATTGAGTCACTTAAGTGAAAATAACATGGGGTTTAATTTAGCAAAACCAATCCTCAGCAGCCTGTGCATTGCAAAGAAAACTATCCTTGTGAACTGGAAAAGCAAACAGAATCTGTGCATCCAGCAGTTTAGAAATCTGTTATTAGATTACATCAGCATGGAAATGATGTCTGCCTCCTCAAAGGATCAATCAACTGAATTTCATTCCCTCTGGTCCCCTGTGATCAGCTCCATCACTTAGTATGGGGGGGGGGGGGGGGGGGGGGGGGGGGGGGGGGGGGAGTGTGACCTCAATGCACTGGGGGTTGGGTTGGAGGTCTCTGGGGGCTGTGGGTCGGTGGTGGGCCCCTGAGTGGGGATCTTGCCTGCCTCACCACTGGAGTTGCTGGGTTCCCGGCCCTGGGGGGGGGGCCCTTGGGTGGGTCAGCGGTTGGGTTGCCTCGCGGCGGAGGGGCAAGGCCAATGGCGAAGGCTTGGCCGGCGGGTTTTGGCCGGGGCTCCCCTCTGCTGCCTACTGGGTGGGTCCATAGCTGGCTCCGGGGGTGGGGTGGTTGGATCCTGTGCCTGGGGGTGGCCACCGGTCACCTGAGTCTCGGGGTCCTCCTGGCCTGCTTCTGGCCTTTGTGTGGGCGGGTTCACATTGGCATGATCTCTCTTCTCTGAACACGTTCCACTCTGTATGTTCTGCATGTGACACGGTAACTGAGTCGTCTACAGGATTATTCACTAACAGCAGCTAGTTTTCTTTGTTTCCCATTAATATTTAACCTGATAGTTTATGGTGCTCTTGACACTTGATAGTCTAGTCCTCTGCAGGAAAAATAAGAATCTAAGATTGGCCTGTTTGTGTCTATGTGTGTGAATATGTAAGTACATGCGTCTATATAGGCAAATGTGTATGGGTGTATATGCATATGTTTATGCAGATGTCTGTTTTTTTCCTTCTTTCTCTTTCTATCTCTCTTTTTTTCCCCTCTATCTCTACGAGGTGTTTTCTTTCTTTTTCCACTTATCTTTCTGTTGCTCCTATCCTCTCTGGTCTGGTCCAGCAGTAGAAACTCAAAAATTTACACAAAATAAATAAATAAATAAAATAAAAATCTAGAAAATCAAGGGGATCGTCATACCAGTAATGCTCCCCTTGGCAAAGTAAATTTGCTCAGCAGAACACAGCATCCAGACCATCATTCTGCTTGTTTAAATGCTAGCCAAGACAAAAAAAAAAGAGAAAAGATCTACGTTCATTAGTGATATTGGACGATAACTAGATGGGAGTGTAGGTTTTTTTTTTCCTGGTTTTAGTATTACTGTAATATGAGCCAAATTCATGTTTTGAGATATTTGGCCTTTTTCCTTAATTTCTGAAACCATTTTATAAAAAGTGGGTGCTAGTATAGACCAGGATTCTTTATAATATTCAACTGGAAAAGCGTCTGGTCCTGGAGCTTTATTGCTGGGCATGTGTTTTAAAGCTTCATGTAGTTCCCCTACTGAAATGTCCAAAACCATTTCCTGATCCTGTTGGAACTTTGGAAGATTGAGGTAGCTCAATCCCTAAGTGCAAAGGTTGCTGTTTAAAAGACCAAGACAAAAAGAAATGGTGCTCAAAACCAAAATTCTGATGATGTGATGTACTCCTGCAAATGGTGTGGTGGTAAACATGAGCCCAGACAGTGTCCTGCCTATGGCAAGAAGTGTGCAAAATGCAATGGTAAAAATCATTTTGCAAAGCAATGTCTATCAAAGTGTAAATCTAAAGCTGTACGACTGGTTGAAGAACTTGACCTGAGTGAGACTTTCTTTGTGGGTATGGTGTCATGTGGAGAAGATCCCCATGTAAAAGGAAATCATATGCACCCAGAAAGTGAGGACTCCTGGATTGTCTCCCTCCCAGTGAATGGAGCATTAGTTGCCATGAGGATTGATGCAGGAGCTCAAACAAACTTAATCAGCTGGACAGACATCTGTGCAATGAAGGTGAAGCCCAAAATACTCCACAAGAGTGTGTTTAAAAGACTATAAAGGGAAGAACATTGAGAGTAGTGCATACTCCAAGTAATGGAAAAGAACAAAATTTACAATGTATTGTTCACTATTGTACCTGAAGGCTGGGAATCACTGCTTAGTGGGGCTACTTCAAAGAGACTGAACTTGGTAAAAAGAGTCTACCACATCAGCGTGTCACCAGGCACTGAAACAGTTCACTCTATTGTGAAGCAATATGAGGATGTGTTCAAAGGATTGGGATGTTTACCATATGTATTTAAGATCCAGCTGAAAGAGGATGCAACACCAGAGATTCATGCACCACGGAGAGTCCCGGCACCACTCCAGGATCGCCTTAAGAAAGAACTGGACAGGATGTGTCGGTTACAGGTTATCACAAAAGTGGAGGAACCAACAGAGTGGGTAAATTCTATGGTGTGTGTGTGGACAAAAAGAATGAGAATAAAAAACTAAGAATATGTATGGACCCTGGAGATTTAAAAAAGAATATCAAGCGTGAGCATTACCAGATTCCTAAACGTGAAGAGATTGCTAGTGAGATGGCTGGAGCTAAATACTTTTCTAAGCTAGATGCTGCTCAGGGTTTCTGGCAGATCAGGCTGGATGAAAGGAGTTCCAAATACTGTACCTTTAATACTCTTTTTGGCAGGTACAGGTTTTTGAGGATACCTTTTGGAATAATCTCAGCTTCTGAAGTCTTTCATCGTGCAATGGATAACATGTTGGAAGGACTTGGGGGGGGTTCGCTGTTATGTGGATGATGTGGTAGTATGGGGTTCCACCCTACAAGAACATAATGAAAGACTGACAAAAATTCTTAAACGGATACGTGAAAACGAGCTGAAATTAAACCTGACTAAATGCCAGTTTGGTGTGCAAGAAATAAGATTTCTTGGAGATAAGCTGTCTGCTAGAGGTGTTGAGTTGGATGAACACAAGATTAGAGCTATACTCAGCATGCCTCGTCCCGCAGATAAGAAAGGGTTAGGGTTAGGGAGAATCATGGGAATGATTGATCAACTTTGTGGGGAAGTTCATACCCAATCTGTCGGTGAGAACATCAGCTTTAAGAGAGTTGCTATGCGACTCTACAGAGTTTAGGTGGACAAGCAGACATGAGCGTGAGTGGAACGTTTTAAAAACCACTCTAACAGCCGCGCCAGTGTTAACCTATTATGATCCAGCCAAGAGACTAAAGGTGTCAACCGATGCATCAAAAGATGGGCTTGGTGCTGTCTTATTACAGGCAGATGGTGAAAGCTGGAAGCCAGTGGCATATGCTTCCAGGGCTATGACTAAGACTGAGATGAGGTATGCTCAGGTCGAGAAGGAATGTCTCGGGTTAGCATATGGTTTGGAAACATTTCACTGTTGTGTATGGCCTGCCTACCTTTACAGTTGAGACGCATCACCGTCCGCTGGTGTCGATTATTCACAAGAGTTTGAGTGAGATGTCTCCCAGAATTCAGCGCCTCATTATGAAATTGCAGAGGTATGATTTTGACTTGGTGTACACACCTGGCAAACATTTGGTGTTAGCATATGCCCTGTCACGTGCACCAGAGTTAGAGGTGGATTAGCATGTAAACATGATTGTTGAGTCCCTACCAGTATCTGAGTCCAAGTCAAAGCAAATAATTGAAGAAACTGTAAAAGATACAGAACTTCAGTTAGTGATGGCTCATATTCAGACTGGCTGGCCAAGTGGGTCATGTCCAAAGTTTTACCACATCAGGTCAGAGCTAAGTGAAGTGAATGGATTGTTGCTGAGAGGGATTGTGATTCCTCGTAGCATGAGAATGGACATTCTGCAGAGGATACATGAAGGACATTTGGGAGTTGAAAAGTGCAAGAGACGAGCCAGAGAAACCGCGGAACCTTCTGAAGACCACGGAACACTTACAAGAGACTATTTGTGGAGATGGACAAAGTAAGGATGCTGGATTATCATCAGACGCAGCGCCTGAATTGAAACCAAAAGAACTAAAACCAAATGAAACTGGACAATCACAGGCCATCTCGGCATTGCCTGTTTTAAGAAGATCTACTCGAAATGTTACAAACCTGATAGACTGCAACTGTGAACCTGTGAAGTACAAGAATCAACTGTGTTTTGATATGGGTTTATAATAGCATGTACTGTGAACAAAAAAGGTTTGTTTGAAAGGGCACTGAAATTTTTAAATGTATATTTTTGTTGTATGTCTATTTTAAGGATGGGTTCAGTTCGTTGTGTGGGGGGGTGTCATGATATGATGCATGTATGTAGTGTTGGAGGCTGACGGCAGAGGGCGCTATGTGGCTGACCTGCTGCTGAGTCGATTTAAGTGTAAAGGTACGAGGATGTAGGGCTCTTGAATGAATGAAAATTCAATAAAGTTGGGAGCGTAAGCTCGTTTGCGCTGGAATGATGCCTCCTCATTTACAGAACAAAACACTCGGGTTAGCTGGAGCTAATCCGGACATAACTGCTGCTACCCCAACAGGCAACATGCGGATTACTTCTGGTGGGATTTACCTCTGGTCTGTGCTTGCCTGGGTTCTTCAGTCATCCATCTATCTACCAGTGACTGGGATCACCCAGCGCTCAGAGGCAGAGCTCTTCTGGTTCCGCTTCCATCTAGGCCTGTCACGGTAACAGATTCTGCCAGGCGATTAGTTGTCTCAGAAATTATTGCGATAGATGATAATATTGCACTGAGCAATTATTGTTCTCATTTTGAGACTATTTTCAACTAAAATAACTGTAATTCCATAATAATGCAGGTACGCCCTTTGATAGATCAACATACTTTAGTTTCTACAGAACATTGAGCTGGATTAGCAGACTAGACTCATCCAGTCCCCAGTCTGCTGAAACAGATCCCGCGGTTTTGGCACCGTGGTTACCTGGAACATACGGCCTCTAAACACCACGTAACACAGTCACATCGTCTGTGGTATTATATGAGGACATGTTTGGACCTGACCAGAGGTGGAATGGTAAAATGTCATTTTTCACGTTATTGTTAAGTTGTGGAATTGTTGTTTTTAACATGAATGTTCAGCATATTCATACTGGCTGTGAAAAGTTTCATGTCGCCTTTTTAACAATATTAAAGGGCAGCGTCACTTTACCAACCTGAGTGCACATCATTTTGCCCTGTCCTGGTTGTAGATTATCTGTTGGTTAAACAGCAAGATGGAACTAGCCTCTTTTTCCAGTTGATAGTTGTGTTTTAAGTACAGGTGGAAGCTTGTTGTATTGCCATGTTTAGTTAATATTGCCTTAAAACAAATGTGACATTGGAGAGAGAAAAGAAAGACAATGAAAATGATTGCGGCAAACTTATTGCCCCCATTTTTTCTTATTGAGCGATTAATTCACTTATTGCGACATGCCTAACCTCGTGAGCAAGTTGTTCTAAAATCCATTAACATGATGAAGGTCCTGTAAGACGGTACTGCTTCAATGACAATGATCCAACACCAGAACCAGGACTCTGGACTCACCTTGCAGTGGGTGTAGGTAGAGTCCTCAAAGTGGTAGAGCAGAGACATGGAGAGACAGACGATGAGACCAGTCAACGGCAGCAGGACTGTCCCCACAGCAAAGCTGGTGAAAGACAACCGGATCAGGGGACGGTCCCGGTCAAGGCTGCTGTACGGGCCCAGAAGCATCCTGGGAAACACAGACACACCATCAGGACAGGGAAGAAGAAATCTCCTCCATGTCTCGCCATCGGAAAGACAGCTGTCCACACGCTGGTCAGAAACCAGGACAGGGCGTCGCCATGAATGATGTCCGAGACAGGTCACCTCTCCAACCAGGTATATCCTCCTCATCATCATCATCATCAACATCATCATCATCATCATTATCACCACCATCATCATCAACATCATCACCATCATCATCATCATCACCATCATCATCATCATCACCACCATCATCAATATCATCACCATCAACCTCATCATCATCATCACCACCATCATGATCATCATAATCATCATCACCATCAACCTCATCATCACCATCATCAACATAATCACCATCAT
>NC_136628.1:42208768-42238768 GCF_933228915.1 Telmatherina bonti | reverse complement strand
CCAGAAACGTCTCCATTAACACCAGTAACGTCTCCATTAACACCAGTAACGTCTCCAGTAACTCCAGAAACGTCTCCAGTAACTCCAGAAACGTCTCCAATGACTCCAGAAACATCTCCAGTAACTCCAGAAACGTCTCCATTAACACCAGTAACGTCTCCATTAACACCAGTAACGTCTCCAGTAACTCCAGAAACGTCTCCAGTAACTCCAGAAACGTCTCCAGTAACACCAGTAACGTCTCCAGTAACTCCAGAAACGTCTCCAGTAACACCAGTAACGTCTCCAGTAACTCCAGAAACGTCTCCAGTAACACCAGAAACGTCTCCAGTAACACCAGTAATGTCTCCAGTAACACCAGTAACGTCTCCAGTAACTCCAGAAACGTCTCCAGTAACTCCAGAAACGTCTCCAGTAACTCCAGTAATTCCAGAAACGTCTCCAGTAACACCAGTAACGTCTCCAGTAACTCCAGAAACGTCTCCAGTAACTCCAGTAACGTCTCCAGTAACTCCAGTAACACCAGAAACGTCTCCAGTAACACCAGTAACGTCTCCAGTAACTCCAGAAACGTCTCCAGTAACACCATTAACGTCTCCAGTAACACCAGTAACGTCTCCAGTAACACCAGTAACGTCTCCAGTAACTCCAGAAACGTCTCCAGTAACACCAGTAATGTCTCCAGTAACTCCAGAAACGTCTCCAGTAACACCAGTAACGTCTCCAGTAACACCAGTAACGTCTCCAGTAACTCCAGAAACGTCTCCAGTAACTCCAGAAACGTCTCCAGTAACACCAGAAACGTCTCCAGTAACACCAGTAACGTCTCCAGTAACACCAGTAACGTCTCCAGTAACACCAGTAACGTCTCCAGTAACTCCAGAAACGTCTCCAGTAACACCAGAAACGTCTCCAGTAACACCAGTAACGTCTTCAGTAACTCCAGAAACGTCTCCAGTAACACCAGCAACGTCTCCAGTAACTCCAGAAACGTCTCCAGTAACACCAGCAACGTCTCCAGTAACACCAGCAACGTCTCCAGTAACACCAGAAACGTCTGCAGTAACACCAGTAACGTCTCCAGTAACTCCAGAAACGTCTCCAGTAACACCAGAAACGTCTCCAGTAACTCCAGTAACGTCTCCAGTAACACCAGAAACGTCTCCAGTAACTCCAGTAACGTCTCCAGTAACACCAGAAACGTCTCCAGTAACTCCAGTAACGTCTCCAGTAACACCAGTAACGTCTCCAGTAACACCAGTAACGTCTCCAGTAACTCCAGTAACGTCTCCAGTGACACCAGAAACGTCTCCAATGACTCCAGAAACGTCTCCAGTAACTCCAGAAACATCTCCAGTAACTCCAGAAACGTCTCCAGTAACTCCAGAAACATCTCCAGTAACACCAGTAACGTCTCCAGTGACACCAGAAACGTCTCCAATGACTCCAGAAACGTCTCCAGTAACTCCAGAAACATCTCCAGTAACACCAGAAACGTCTCCAGTAACTCCAGAAACGTCTCCAGTAACACCAGAAACGTCTCCAATGACTCCAGAAACGTCTCCAGTAACTCCAGAAACGTCTCCAGTAACACCAGAAACGTCTCCAGTAACTCCAGAAACGTCTCCAATGACTCCAGAAACGTCTCCAATGACTCCAGAAACGTCTCCAGTAACTCCAGAAACGTCTCCAGTGACTCCAGAAACATCTCCAGTGACTCCAGTAACGTCTCCAGTGACACCAGAAACGTCTCCAATGACTCCAGAAACGTCTCCAGTAACTCCAGTAACGTCTCCAGTAACACCAGTAACGTCTCCAGTAACAACATTAACGTCTCCAGTAACTCCAGAAACGTCTCCAGTATCACCAGAAACGTCTCCAGTAACACCAGTAACGTCTCCAGTAACACCAGTAACGTCTCCAGTAACACCAGTAACGTCTCCAGTAACACCAGTAACGTCTCCAGTAACACCAGTAACGTCTCCAGTAACACCATTAACGTCTCCAGTAACTCCAGAAACGTCTCCAGTATCACCAGAAACGTCTCCAGTAACACCAGAAACGTCTCCAGTAACACCAGTAACGTCTCCAGTAACACCAGTAACGTCTCCAGTAACTCCAGAAACGTCTCCAGTAACTCCAGAAACGTCTCCATTAACACCAGTAACGTCTCCATTAACACCAGTAACGTCTCCAGTAACTCCAGAAACGTCTCCAGTAACTCCAGAAACGTCTCCAGTAACTCCAGAAACGTCTCCAATGACTCCAGAAACATCTCCAGTAACTCCAGAAACGTCTCCATTAACACCAGTAACGTCTCCATTAACACCAGTAACGTCTCCAGTAACTCCAGAAACGTCTCCAGTAACACCAGTAACGTCTCCAGTAACTCCAGAAACGTCTCCAGTAACACCAGTAACGTCTCCAGTAACTCCAGAAACGTCTCCAGTAACACCAGAAACGTCTCCAGTAACACCAGTAACGTCTCCAGTAACACCAGTAACGTCTCCAGTAACTCCAGAAACGTCTCCAGTAACTCCAGAAACGTCTCCAGTAACTCCAGTAACTCCAGAAACGTCTCCAGTAACACCAGTAACGTCTCCAGTAACTCCAGAAACATCTCCAGTGACTCCAGAAACATCTCCAGTGACACCAGAAACGTCTCCAGTGACACCAGTAACGTCTCCAGTAACACCAGAAACGTCTCCAGTAACTCCAGTAACGTCTCCAGTAACTCCAGAAACGTCTCCAATGACTCCAGAAACGTCTCCAGTAACTCCAGAAACATCTCCAGTGACTCCAGAAACATCTCCAGTGACTCCAGAAACATCTCCAGTGACTCCAGTAACGTCTCCAGTAACACCAGAAACGTCTCCAGTAACTCCAGTAACGTCTCCAGTGACACCAGTAACGTCTCCAGTAACACCAGAAACGTCTCCAGTAACTCCAGTAACGTCTCCAGTGACACCAGAAACGTCTCCAGTAACTCCAGTAACGTCTCCAGTAACTCCAGTAACGTCTCCAGTAACACCAGTAACGTCTCCAGTAACACCATTAACGTCTCCAGTAACTCCAGAAACGTCTCCAGTATCACCAGAAACGTCTCCAGTAACACCAGAAACGTCTCCAGTAACACCAGTAACGTCTCCAGTAACTCCAGAAACGTCTCCAGTAACTCCAGAAACGTCTCCAGTAACTCCAGAAACGTCTCCATTAACACCAGTAACGTCTCCATTAACACCAGTAACGTCTCCAGTAACTCCAGAAACGTCTCCAGTAACTCCAGAAACGTCTCCAATGACTCCAGAAACATCTCCAGTAACTCCAGAAACGTCTCCATTAACACCAGTAACGTCTCCATTAACACCAGTAACGTCTCCAGTAACTCCAGAAACGTCTCCAGTAACTCCAGAAACGTCTCCAGTAACACCAGTAACGTCTCCAGTAACTCCAGAAACGTCTCCAGTAACACCAGTAACGTCTCCAGTAACTCCAGAAACGTCTCCAGTAACACCAGAAACGTCTCCAGTAACACCAGTAATGTCTCCAGTAACACCAGTAACGTCTCCAGTAACTCCAGAAACGTCTCCAGTAACTCCAGAAACGTCTCCAGTAACTCCAGTAATTCCAGAAACGTCTCCAGTAACACCAGTAACGTCTCCAGTAACTCCAGAAACGTCTCCAGTAACTCCAGTAACGTCTCCAGTAACTCCAGTAACACCAGAAACGTCTCCAGTAACACCAGTAACGTCTCCAGTAACTCCAGAAACGTCTCCAGTAACACCAGTAACGTCTCCAGTAACACCAGTAACGTCTCCAGTAACACCAGTAACGTCTCCAGTAACTCCAGAAACGTCTCCAGTAACTCCAGAAACGTCTCCAGTAACACCAGTAACGTCTCCAGTAACACCAGTAACGTCTCCAGTAACACCAGAAACGTCTCCAGTAACTCCAGAAACGTCTCCAGTAACTCCAGAAACGTCTCCAGTAACACCAGAAACGTCTCCAGTAACACCAGTAACGTCTCCAGTAACACCAGTAACGTCTCCAGTAACACCAGTAACGTCTCCAGTAACTCCAGAAACGTCTCCAGTAACACCAGAAACGTCTCCAGTAACACCAGTAACGTCTTCAGTAACTCCAGAAACGTCTCCAGTAACACCAGCAACGTCTCCAGTAACTCCAGAAACGTCTCCAGTAACACCAGCAACGTCTCCAGTAACACCAGCAACGTCTCCAGTAACACCAGAAACGTCTGCAGTAACACCAGTAACGTCTCCAGTAACTCCAGAAACGTCTCCAGTAACACCAGAAACGTCTCCAGTAACTCCAGTAACGTCTCCAGTAACACCAGAAACGTCTCCAGTAACTCCAGTAACGTCTCCAGTAACACCAGAAACGTCTCCAGTAACTCCAGTAACGTCTCCAGTAACACCAGTAACGTCTCCAGTAACTCCAGTAACGTCTCCAGTGACACCAGAAACGTCTCCAATGACTCCAGAAACGTCTCCAGTAACTCCAGAAACATCTCCAGTAACTCCAGAAACGTCTCCAGTAACTCCAGAAACATCTCCAGTAACACCAGTAACGTCTCCAGTGACACCAGAAACGTCTCCAATGACTCCAGAAACGTCTCCAGTAACTCCAGAAACGTCTCCAGTAACACCAGAAACGTCTCCAGTAACTCCAGAAACGTCTCCAGTAGCACCAGAAACGTCTCCAATGACTCCAGAAACGTCTCCAGTAACTCCAGAAACGTCTCCAGTAACACCAGAAACGTCTCCAGTAACTCCAGAAACGTCTCCAATGACTCCAGAAACGTCTCCAATGACTCCAGAAACGTCTCCAGTAACTCCAGAAACGTCTCCAGTGACTCCAGAAACATCTCCAGTGACTCCAGTAACGTCTCCAGTGACACCAGAAACGTCTCCAATGACTCCAGAAACGTCTCCAGTAACTCCAGTAACGTCTCCAGTAACACCAGTAACGTCTCCAGTAACAACATTAACGTCTCCAGTAACTCCAGAAACGTCTCCAGTATCACCAGAAACGTCTCCAGTAACACCAGTAACGTCTCCAGTAACACCAGTAACGTCTCCAGTAACACCAGTAACGTCTCCAGTAACACCAGTAACGTCTCCAGTAACACCAGTAACGTCTCCAGTAACACCATTAACGTCTCCAGTAACTCCAGAAACGTCTCCAGTATCACCAGAAACGTCTCCAGTAACACCAGAAACGTCTCCAGTAACACCAGTAACGTCTCCAGTAACACCAGTAACGTCTCCAGTAACTCCAGAAACGTCTCCAGTAACTCCAGAAACGTCTCCATTAACACCAGTAACGTCTCCATTAACACCAGTAACGTCTCCAGTAACTCCAGAAACGTCTCCAGTAACTCCAGAAACGTCTCCAATGACTCCAGAAACATCTCCAGTAACTCCAGAAACGTCTCCATTAACACCAGTAACGTCTCCATTAACACCAGTAACGTCTCCAGTAACTCCAGAAACGTCTCCAGTAACACCAGTAACGTCTCCAGTAACTCCAGAAACGTCTCCAGTAACACCAGTAACGTCTCCAGTAACTCCAGAAACGTCTCCAGTAACACCAGAAACGTCTCCAGTAACACCAGTAACGTCTCCAGTAACACCAGTAACGTCTCCAGTAACTCCAGAAACGTCTCCAGTAACTCCAGAAACGTCTCCAGTAACTCCAGTAACTCCAGAAACGTCTCCAGTAACACCAGTAACGTCTCCAGTAACTCCAGAAATGTCTCCAGTAACTCCAGTAACGTCTCCAGTAACTCCAGTAACACCAGAAACGTCTCCAGTAACACCAGTAACGTCTCCAGTAACTCCAGAAACGTCTCCAGTAACACCATTAACGTCTCCAGTAACACCAGTAACGTCTCCAGTAACACCAGTAACGTCTCCAGTAACTCCAGAAACGTCTCCAGTAACACCAGTAATGTCTCCAGTAACTCCAGAAACGTCTCCAGTAACACCAGTAACGTCTCCAGTAACACCAGTAACGTCTCCAGTAACTCCAGAAACGTCTCCAGTAACTCCAGAAACGTCTCCAGTAACACCAGAAACGTCTCCAGTAACACCAGTAACGTCTCCAGTAACACCAGTAACGTCTCCAGTAACACCAGTAACGTCTCCAGTAACTCCAGAAACGTCTCCAGTAACACCAGAAACGTCTCCAGTAACACCAGTAACGTCTTCAGTAACTCCAGAAACGTCTCCAGTAACACCAGCAACGTCTCCAGTAACTCCAGAAACGTCTCCAGTAACACCAGCAACGTCTCCAGTAACACCAGCAACGTCTCCAGTAACACCAGAAACGTCTGCAGTAACACCAGTAACGTCTCCAGTAACACCAGAAACGTCTCCAGTAACTCCAGAAACGTCTCCAGTGACACCAGTAACGTCTCCAGTAACACCAGTAACGTCTCCAGTAACTCCAGAAACGTCTCCAGTAACACCAGTAACGTCTCCAGTAACTCCAGAAACGTCTCCAGTAACTCCAGTAACGTCTCCAGTAACACCAGAAACGTCTCCAGTAACTCCAGTAACGTCTCCAGTAACTCCAGAAACGTCTCCAGTAACTCCAGAAACGTCTCCAGTAACACCAGAAACGTCTCCAGTAACACCAGAAACGTCTCCAGTAACACCAGTAACGTCTCCAGTAACTCCAGAAACGTCTCCAGTAACACCAGCAACGTCTCCAGTAACACCAGTAACGTCTCCAGTAACACCAGTAACGTCTCCAGTAACTCCAGTAACGTCTCCAGTAACACCAGTAATGTCTCCAGTAACTCCAGTAACGTCTCCAGTAACACCAGTAACGTCTCCAGTAACACCAGTAACGTCTCCAGTAACTCCAGTAACGTCTCCAGTAACACCAGTAATGTCTCCAGTAACACCAGTAACGTCTCCAGTAACACCAGTAACGTCTCCAGTAACACCAGTAACGTCTCCAGTAACACCAGTAACGTCTCCAGTAACTCCAGTAACGTCTCCAGTAACACCAGTAACGTCTCCAGTAACTCCAGAAACGTCTCCAGTAACTCCAGAAACGTCTCCAGTAACACCAGTAACGTCTCCAGTAACTCCAGAAACGTCTCCAGTAACACCAGTAACGTCTCCAGTAACTCCAGAAACGTCTCCAGTAACACCAGAAACGTCTCCAGTAACTCCAGTAACGTCTCCAGTAACTCCAGTAACGTCTCCAGTAACACCAGAAACGTCTCCAGTAACTCCAGTAACGTCTCCAGTAACTCCAGAAACGTCTCCAGTAACACCAGAAACGTCTCCAGTAACTCCAGAAACGTCTCCAGTAACACCAGTAACGTCTCCAGTAACTCCAGTAACTCCAGAAACGTCTCCAGTAACACCAGAAACGTCTCCAGTAACTCCAGTAACTCCAGAAACGTCTCCAGTAACTCCAGAAACGTCTCCAGTAACTCCAGAAACGTCTCCAGTAACACCAGAAACGTCTCCAGTAACACCAGTAACGTCTCCAGTAACTCCAGAAACGTCTCCAGTAACACCAGTAACGTCTCCAGTAACACCAGTAACGTCTCCAGTAACACCAGTAACGTCTCCAGTAACTCCAGAAACGTCTCCAGTAACACCAGTAATGTCTCCAGTAACTCCAGAAACGTCTCCAGTAACACCAGTAACGTCTCCAGTAACACCAGTAACGTCTCCAGTAACACCAGTAACGTCTCCAGTAACTCCAGAAACGTCTCCAGTAACACCAGAAACGTCTCCAGTAACACCAGTAACGTCTCCAGTAACACCAGTAACGTCTCCAGTAACTCCAGAAACGTCTCCAGTAACTCCAGAAACGTCTCCAGTAACACCAGAAACGTCTCCAGTAACACCAGTAACGTCTCCAGTAACACCAGTAACGTCTCCAGTAACACCAGTAACGTCTCCAGTAACACCAGTAACGTCTCCAGTAACTCCAGAAACGTCTCCAGTAACACCAGAAACGTCTCCAGTAACACCAGTAACGTCTTCAGTAACTCCAGAAACGTCTCCAGTAACACCAGCAACGTCTCCAGTAACTCCAGAAACGTCTCCAGTAACTCCAGCAACGTCTCCAGTAACACCAGCAACGTCTCCAGTAACACCAGCAACGTCTCCAGTAACACCAGAAACGTCTGCAGTAACACCAGTAACGTCTCCAGTAACACCAGAAACGTCTCCAGTAACACCAGTAACGTCTCCAGTAACACCAGTAACGTCTCCAGTAACACCAGAAACGTCTCCAGTAACACCAGTAACGTCTCCAGTAACACCAGCAACGTCTCCAGTAACACCAGCAACGTCTCCAGTAACACCAGTAACGTCTCCAGTAACTCCAGTAACGTCTCCAGTAACACCAGAAACGTCTCCAGTAACACCAGAAACGTCTCCAGTAACACCAGAAACATCTCCAGTAACACCAGTAACGTCTCCAGTAACACCAGTAACGTCTCCAGTAACACCAGTAACGTCTCCAGTAACTCCAGAAACGTCTCCAGTAACACCAGAAACGTCTCCAGTAACTCCAGAAACGTCTCCAGTAACACCAGCAACGTCTCCAGTGACACCAGTAACGTCTCCAGTAACTCCAGAAACGTCTCCAGTAACACCAGTAACGTCTCCAGTAACACCAGTAACGTCTCCAGTAACTCCAGAAACGTCTCCAGTAACACCAGTAACGTCTCCAGTAACTCCAGAAACGTCTCCAGTAACTCCAGAAACGTCTCCAGTAACTCCAGTAACGTCTCCAGTAACTCCAGTAACGTCTCCAGTAACACCAGAAACGTCTCCAGTAACTCCAGTAACGTCTCCAGTAACTCCAGAAACGTCTCCAGTAACACCAGTAACGTCTCCAGTAACTCCAGTAACGTCTCCAGTAACTCCAGTAACGTCTCCAGTAACACCAGAAACGTCTCCAGTAACTCCAGTAACGTCTCCAGTAACACCAGAAACGTCTCCAGTAACACCAGCAACGTCTCCAGTAACACCAGTAACGTCTCCAGTAACACCAGTAACGTCTCCAGTAACTCCAGTAACGTCTCCAGTAACTCCAGTAACGTCTCCAGTAACACCAGTAACGTCTCCAGTAACTCCAGTAACGTCTCCAGTAACACCAGTAACGTCTCCAGTAACTCCAGAAACGTCTCCAGTAACACCAGTAACGTCTCCAGTAACTCCAGTAACGTCTCCAGTAACACCAGTAACGTCTCCAGTAACACCAGTAACGTCTCCAGTAACTCCAGTAACGTCTCCAGTAACACCAGTAACGTCTCCAGTAACTCCAGAAACGTCTCCAGTAACACCAGTAACGTCTCCAGTAACTCCAGAAACGTCTCCAGTAACTCCAGTAACGTCTCCAGTAACACCAGTAACGTCTCCAGTAACTCCAGAAACGTCTCCAGTAACACCAGTAACGTCTCCAGTAACACCAGTAACGTCTCCAGTAACACCAGTAACGTCTCCAGTAACTCCAGTAACGTCTCCAGTAACTCCAGTAAAAGTCACTGGATTTGTCGCTGGTCGCTTTTCACAAAAACAGTCGCCAAGGGGATTTGGAAATTTGCCAGATTTAGCCAGAAAGTCGCAAAGTTTTTTCCTACCAGTTGGCATCTGCATCACGTGGTGTAAGGATCCGCCGTTGTCATTTGTTGAGGGAGAAAGAGGGAGCGCTTGTTTTGGTGCAGGTGATGTCCCAGTTTGAAATGAAAACATCGTCATTTGAAAATGAGATTGTATGCGAGTATGAATCGAGATCGCGATTCTTTAACGATTAATTGTGCAGCTCTAACTGGTATGATGATCCCCTTGGTTTTCTGGAATCTTGTTTTATTTCTATATTTATTTTGCGTAATTGTTTGTAATACAGAGTTTCTACTGCTTGATCAGACAGAGAGGATAGAAGAGACAGAAAGAGAAAGAAAACACATCAAAGAGAGAGAGAGAGAGAGAAGAAAAGAGACAGAGAGAAAGAAAAAAACAGACTTTTCCTTAAACATATCCATATACCCAGCAACCCCCAGAGCCAGCGGAGTTCTTTCCTCCGCCAGGCCAGCCCAGACCCAGGTCTACTGCTTTCACTCGACTGTTTAGGTTGCGCCGCCATCGGTCTTGAGTTGTTCTTCGTTGGTTAAGAAGACGCTGCACAAATGACAACACGGCCCCCTGCCCTTCCTGCGAGACTTTAAGTGATTTACTTGATGTTTCCAGTTCTTATACTGTCTGAAAAGCTGTGGCGTTAAGTTGCCTGGCGCAGCGTTTTATCAGCAAAGCTGTTACGGGCGTTACGGACACGACACGTCAACAATGAAATTTGCCGTCGATTCATTTTTACTGTTGACGTTGTTAACAAATCGTTGCAGCCCTACTGCGCTTTAAGTAGTTGCACAAAGGCTTCAGGCTCGACAGAACCCGACGGTGCACAAAGTTTATACCCAAAGAGGAACAGCACGTCAGTTGTGTGGAACTTTATGGGTTTAAAAAAGAAGATGCTGCGCAACATCAGGTATTATGCAGAACCTGCCTCGCTACTGCTGCTACCTCACCAGGTAACACTACAAACCTTTATCAGCACTTAAAATAACATCACAAAACCATGTATGATAGTTGCAAGGCTAAAACGCCATCAACCAGTGTTTCAACTTCAAGCAAACTACTAGCTGACAGGGATCACTGACTGAACTGTTTGAAAGTATTACTCCATATCAACATAATTCGAGGCGGCACGCAGAAATAACTCGCGCAATCACAGAGTTCCTACGTAAAGATATGATGCCTATTAGAACAGTGACCAAACCCGGGTTTACAGCTTTGATGAATACAATGGAAAAGCAGTGCACACATTTTAGCCAGGTTGCTATACCTGAGCTACAACAGAAAAAAAGCAGTGGAGTTTTTTGCAACTGATCTGTGGTCAAGCTGAACAGCGGAGCCATACCAGAGTCTGACGGTGCATTACATTGACCAGGAGTTAAATGTCAGAGCCCGTTGCCTTCAAGCATCTTACTTCCCTGACGACCACATGGGGGAAAAATTGCAGCTGGTTTGAGAGGTGGATTTGCCAGCTGGGATTTACCGGAAGAAAACCACGTCTGCATAACGACAGACAACGCATCAATATGGTGATGGCAGCACAGCTAAATAATGAGAAAGACTGCAGTGTTTTGGGCACATCTTGCCATCGGTATGTAAAACAGTTTTGTGACTTTTTTGTTTGTTTGTATAGAGAGAAAGAAAGCTAGCATGAATAGAAGAGTTGGAGGGAGGGAGGGAGGGAATGCGAGTGTGCATTTATTTCAGTTGATGACTTGTATCACATAACTTTATAAAAGACACTGTTGTATTATTTTGTGTTCCAGGATATTTCTCCCACAGTTGGAAGAAAAAGGCAGTAATGACTGAAGCTCAGAGAGAGCTCAAACTTCCTGAGCACAGCCTCGTCACTGAATGCCCAACAAGATGGGGTCCAAGGAAAAGATGATAGCCAGGGTTCTTGGGCAGCTCAAAGCCATGTCTCAGGTATTGTCAGGTGAGCGATATGCACGCTCCCTCATCCCAACAGCAGGATACTGAGATGTTGGAGTCAGTGCACAAAGCACTGCATCCTCTCCAGGACTTTACAGATGCTCTCTCTGGAGAGAAGTATGTGAGCATGTCCAACCTCAAACCAGTTCTTCACCTTCTGGCCGGTCATGGCTGAAGATCAGGAGGACACAAAGTCCTGGAATAACTTAATGACAAGTACAGTGACCTCAGCACCCAGGAGCTTTTAGATGTGGCATCCTTCCTGGACCCCAGAATTAAAACCCAGGACACCACCACAGACAACATCCCTACCATTAAGACCAAACTGAAGACCGAAATGCTGGAGTCAGCAAGGCGTGCACATAACCAGGTCAGAAATAGTTGTATATCCATGATATCACAAACACTCTTTATATTTATTTAAATACTAATTTTAACTCAATTTTTTTTCTGGTAGGATAAAGGAGTTCGTACTGAAACTACGGAAAGTGCACAGCCATCTGGAAAAAGGTGAAGAAGTCACTTGGCAGCTTCTTCAAGACCCCTGCGGCGCCTCCTGCTTCTCCACTTGAAGATGTGGCTGAAACAGAGTGAAATACTTACCTCATGACTCCAGCCACTGATGGAGAAGATCACCCCTTGGAGATGTGGAAAGTGCACGAAATTAACTTTCCACAACTGTGCAAGATAGCCTGCAAGTATCCCTGTGTACCTGCCATAAGTTCTCTCAGAGCGTCTTTTCAGGGCTGAAGGGAATCGAGTGACTTGCACTCGTTCTTCAGGACTTTAATTTATGTAAAAATTGTCCAGAACATCGTTCTTCTCCTTACCTTTCCTTCACTTTTGTATAAGTGATATTAAAATTAGAAATCTGCTAGCTTTATATTTTTAATATATATATTTTATTTTATTTATTTATAGACTTATATGAGTTCAGTGTTTAACAAGAGAAGTTCCCGTGTTTACATATAATGTTTTATGGAACATGAAAGTTGGAAAAGTTGAAGTGGTAAAGCCATTGATCTGTTTGCATGATTGTTGTGTGTTGTATGTTTACACTACACTTTAGTTTGTGTGATTTATTACTAACTTACATAATGTTTACACTACACTTTGGCAGAATTCTGTTAACTTGTCATGCTGACTAAAAGTCAGTATTAAGTAAGTTTACAACTGTAACTGAAGTAGTCACAGCAGTCATTGCTGTTTTATTAATCTGTATTTTAATACTGAGCCCAGTGAATAAGAACAAACAATTTATTTACAATAAATCTGATGTTTATTAAATACAAATTCTTTCCTGGGTTTGGAAAAATACATTAAAAGCCGACCTATAAAAATAATCGTAAATTAAATCGAAAATGAAATATCGAGAAAAAAAACTGCAATTAAATTATTTTCCAGCAGCCTGACAGCGGTTGTTTGGCATAAAACGTACATCCAGGCCAACGTAAAATAGTTCCTATACTTCAGCAAAAGTTGCAGAAAAGAAATACAGATGTGTTATAAAATGTTTACTGTGTGGGACCATGATGGTAAAAGCAGATTAAACAACTCGGAACCGTGTTTTAGACGGTTATAACGCCCGACGCTGAGTCGACATCACGACGCGCGGCGTTGTTTAATCCTTACTTATATTTATCTATTCTGTTTACATCAGTATTTGCACTTTGTCAATAAAAAGTTTCATGTTATTTGTTTGTTTTCTAAAATATGTGGAAACCTAAAGACATTGTTTTAAAAGTCACGGTTTAATGTAAAAAAAAAAAAAAAAAAAAATCATGTTGTTAAAGATAAAAGGATGATCGTGTTAAATAATCTAGATCTCAATTTCAGTCAAAATAATCGTGATTATAATTTTTGCCATTATCAAGCAGCGCTACTTCGTACAGCTCTGACCCTAAGATTAAGAAACGCTTGCACTTCATTTGGCCTCGAAGGCCTAATTAAAGGCCCTCGCACCTACGATGTCGTTCGGCCTATTCCCACCGCCTCCTCTGGTGACCTCACTGCTTTCTCACTGCATCACATTCAATTTGAGGCCCCGCCTCTCCTAAATGATATCCTCTATTTGAAGGAATAACACAACTTTTAATCACACATGCCTTCTGAGCATCCTGCACTATTTGGGTGACAGTTTGATGAAATCCCTTGGACTTCTTCAAAATGCGTAGCAAAGAAAATGACAGAAATGACCCCAAAAATGGCACATTTTTCAAAATGGCCAACTTCCTGTTAGATTTAGCCCATATGTCCAAGGGACTTCTTTGAAGGTACTGGAAAGTTAAGGAATTTTATCCATGTCAGTCAGTGTAGTGGGCGGGGCTGACTGATTAAAATATTGTAGGGGGCGCTATGGAGCCATTTACTATCCTCTCCCGTATATTTTACTTGAACTCTCTTCATGGCATACGTGGCATTTGTCATGGTACGTTTGGTGAAGATCAAAGGGTTCATGGCTTTGTTACAGGTACTTCCTGGTTCATGGGATCAGACACACGTTGTTGTGTCGTGTCTAACCCATAGACCGTATATGAAAGATGGACGGAGCCTCCAGTGGTTAAAAGTGAAGCTGATGCAGAAGTGCAAAACACTGCAGTTCCCCCTTCGTCCACTAGGGGCTGCAAAACAGAGCAAATCCCCATAGACTCCCATGTTAAAAAGACCAACTTCACAGCAGGAATAAACATGTTTACAGCAGGAATAAACATGTTTACAGCAGAAATAACATGTTTACAGCAGAAATAACATGTTTACAGCAGAAATAAACACGTTTACAGCCGAAATAACATGTTTACAGCAGAAATAAACATGCTTACTGCAGGAATAAACATGTTTACAGCAGAAATAAACATGTTTACTGCAGAAATAACATGTTTACAGCAGAAATAAACATGCTTACTGCAGGAATAAACATGTTTACAGCAGAAATAAACATGTTTACTGCAGGAATAAACACGTTTACAGCAGAAATAACATGTTTACAGCAGAAATAAACATGTTTACAGCAGAAATAAACACGTTTACAGCCGAAATAACATGTTTACAGCAGAAATAAACATGCTTACTGCAGGAATAAACATGTTTACAGCAGAAATAAACATGTTTACAGCAGAAATAAACATGTTTACAGCAGAAATAACATGTTTACAGCAGAAATAAACATGCTTACTGCAGGAATAAACATGTTTACAGCAGAAATAAACATGTTTACTGCAGGAATAAACACGTTTACAGCAGAAATAAACATGTTTACAGCCTGGTACAAAAATCCATGTTAGGTTTAATAGGTCAGGTTTACTTTCATGACAACTGTGGGGGGAGTGAATTTTTTTCTAACTCACCCGTTTAAAAGTAATTTAATGCGAACTTCGGCATATTTAGGGGCGTGTCCTTTTGATGGACAGGTACCCGATCTCCCGCTTCAAGTCAGAAGAACGTAGAACAACTTCGGTTTTTAACTGGTTAACAACGTGACTTAGCTTTAGCCCGCTTACCTCCGTTAGCTGGTTAGCTCCTGTTATCTCCGGGTTAGCTCGGTTAGCTCTTAGCTACAGAAAGCTCGGAGTTCGCTCGATGTCAATCATCCACCATGATTTTTAGCAATAGTTATGCCAAGATAAGTGACCGAGTCCTTTACAGGAATGCCACAGATGGAAGGGACATCACAGTTTTTGAGAGACAGAAGTTCACATTTGTTGATATTTAAATCCAGACCAGAAGCATTAGAGAATGATTTAATGACGGTGATGGCTGCGGAGACTTGTGAGGCGTCCGATAAAAACAAAGTTGTATCGTCAGCCAGTTGACTGATGATTATTTCTCTTTCAGCCACAGTGATGCCTTTCAGGTGGTTTGTTTGAATATAAATCTGAGAGTAGTTGAATGCATAGCAGGAACAAGTAGGGGGAGACTGGAGACTGAATTGACATTCATACAGGTTTTTATAGAATTTGGAGCAATAGTTACCTATTTCTTTTGGATAATCAGTAATTACATTGTTAATATAGAGTTTAGAGATAGAGTTGAATGTAACGTGAGCCTTTTCTAATTGAAAAAAGTATGCAGAATTCTGTTCGCCGTCCTCCAGCCATTTCCTTACAAACTCCCCCACCGAGCTTCACTTCAGCTCCTTACAAACCTATATACCTATATATCTCTTATATACAGTGTATTATCTAAAAGCAGATCGTATTTACTTCTTTCCTTCTCTTCATGCATGTTTATGCACTCACGTGCCACTTAACCTGACGTACACCAGTGACATCATAAGAGGAGCTCGTGTACACCACCTGACTCACCTTTACAGGTGTGGGGCTCGGTTGGCTGCCATGCTCCTCCGTTAGCTTCCTTTAGCTGCTAATCCTGTTAGCTTCGACTAGCCTCGGAGCGCTAGCTCGCGCTGCGTGTCAAACTGCTTTTTGTTTTAATCCGGAAGTGTTTTTCAGCTGCAGAGACGCGCCACAATCACCGGCATGCTCCCCACCTCATCAGCTTGCTGAACTTCCAAGTTCTGGACAGAACTTTCTTCCTGCACTCACCGACATCAGGCTAGGCTAGGCAGGTTTCAACTTCCGGGGAATTCTTTCCATCTCCTTCAAAGTAAAAGTCTAAAAAGCCGCCTGTTCCTGCAGGTTTTCATTGGCTGTTTCTCAGTCCAGGTTCCCTAACCCTCCAGGTACTGATCCGTCGGCTGCATGGTGGCGACAAGTTCTGTCCCAGTTCAAAGGCTCTTCCCAGTCCGCCCCTTCGTCTGGCTCCAGATCAGCTTAAAACGAAGGCGACCAGAGATTCATCCTAAGCGCCCTCTCCTATCCCAGAATTCATTGCTCTCCTGATAGAACAGAATGAGCAGCAGAGCGCCGGTGTAGGTACCACACCAGCCAGACCGTTTATTTATTTATTATTATGTATAAACACACATATTTGTCCCAGCAGACAAGCTGGGAGGACATTGTGTCCAATAACCACAATGGATTTCATTCCAGTCGTCCTCAGATGTCTTTGTCCCCTTTCATGAATGTGGAACTACTCTGTGCATTTCAGGCTAATTTATGTTTATTTCTGAGCCCAGAAGGGCTGGGATTGATGGAGTTATTGTCACAAATGGCTTTATTTACTTCAGACCGACCCTCTCCGTAGGCTGTCAGATCAGCCTGTGGGCAAAACCATAGACATCATATATACGTAGACGCCGCATTGTATCACGCCGCCGATACGAGCTGACGTCTCATCACGCCGCCATCTTGGATGGGTCTCCCATGCGCCTCCAATGCATTTATTTGTAAGGTGTAGGTCCAACCACAACAATAACTTAACTGATTTTTACCTGTTTTTCCTCACAGTTTGGTTTGTTACAAAGGGTAGAGATATTGTTATGATACAGATCACTGTAAAACATTAAAAAACAACGTGCTTTTAAGTTAAAATATTTTGATAAGTCCTATAGTTAGGGATCATTAGCTATCTAACTATCCCTTAGTTATGCTGCGATAGGTTTAGACTGCTGAGGGACATTTCCTGGTACACAAGGGCTGCTAACTTTCCAAAAACCTTGGAGTAAGATTTAAATAAGACAATCCAAATTTTGCTGTGTACTGAACAGCAAGACATTAGAGCCAGGATGTTTCATTTTATGTAGGTTTAATAATAAAATATAGCACTCATAAGTAATATTACATTATACACACACTACTCACAAAAAGTTAGGGATATTTGGCTTTCAGGTGAAATGTATGGAAAATAGGGTTAACCCCAATATGTTCATGCTACAGTGATATAATATCATAAAAGTAAGACATTTAAGTAGAAGGATGCACTACTGATTTCCTCATCTCAAAAAATTCATTCAACACAAAAGGTAACAACAATGGTAGTTACACCACAACAAAAAATGTGAACATCTCAATATCTGGTCATGTGCCCTTGAGCATCAATTACAGCTTGACAACGACGTCTCATGCTGTTCACAAGGCAACTTATTGCCTGCTGAGGCATGGCATCCCACTCTTCTTGAAGGGCAGCCCTCAGGTCATTGAGGTTCTGGGGTGCAGGGTCTCGAGCCTCTACACGACGGCTCAGCTGATCCCACAGGTTTTCAATGGGATTCAGGTCTGGAGAGAGTGCAGGCTGAGAACGTCCTGTTTGAAGCATGGCAATGGCAAGGGACTGTTGTTCCATTGTTAGGTGTCGTCTTGGTCTCATGATGTCAAAATGTGAACAGCATGATGAGGACAACTGTTTAAACACCAGCTCTAATTGAACCAGGACATTTATTGGTCAATTCAAGGATCACACACCTGCCGTGATTTTTGCCGTTAAGCTCCTTGTTAGAGAACAGCAACTTGTGCAAAATTTATTGAAACATTTAACAGTTGGACATGTGCATTTAAAAGCTTAGAGAAGATCACATTAAGTTCACCTGTACAGGTTTGAATGCATTTTAGGCTTGTTGTGAAATTTCACCCAAAAGCTGAATATCCCTAACTTTTTGTGAATAGTGTATGTATATACACATATATATACAGATACACACACACACACACACATATATATATATATATATATATAGATATAGATATAGATATATATAATGAAATGAAATGAAGAGTACTTTATTAATTCCCAAAGGGAAATTCAATATTGTAGTATATAATAATAATAACTAGAGGAGGTCTTGTTCCGGAGGCTGATGGCTGCTGGCAGGAATGATCTTCTGTATCTTTCAGTCTTACATGGGACCTGAAGAAGCCTCTCACTGAACACACTTTGTTGTTTCATCACTGTGTTGTGGAGAGGGTGTGAAGAATCCTCCATCATCTTCATCAGCTTGTGCAGCATTCTTCTTTGGACAATCAGCTCCAGCGGCTCCAGAGTTACTCCAAGCACAGAAGCAGCTTTCTGGATCAGTTTGTTGATTCTCTTCAAGTCTCTGGTTCTGATGCTACTACCCCAGCAGATGCTGCAAAGCTGACTGCACTCTCCACAACAGACTTATAGAAGATATGCAACATCTTGGTGCAGACGTTAAACCATCTCAGCTTCCTTAAGAAGTACAGTCTGCTCTGACCTTTCTTGTAGATGTAGTCAGTGTTGCATTTCCAGTCCAGTTTGTTGTCCAGCTGAACTCCAAGATACTTGTATTCCTCCACCACCTCCACCTCCTCTCCCAGGATGGAAACAGTGCTTTGTTTATTCTTCTTCCTCCTGAAGTCAACAATCATCTCTTTTGTTTTGCTGCTATTTAATATGAGATGATTGTCACCGCACCATTTAACAAACTGACTGACCAGTTCTCTGTACTCTGCTTCTTGTCCATCCCTGATACACCCCACAACTGCAGAGTCATCAGAGTATTTCTGCAGATGACAGGACTCAGAGTTGTACTGGAAGTCTGAGGTGTACAGAGTGAAGAGGAATGGCCAGAGTACAGTTCCTTGTGGTGCACCAGTGCTGCTGACCTCCATCTCAGACACACAACCTTTCAGTCTCACAAACTGGGGTCTGTTTGTGAGGTAGTCATAGATCCAGGTGGTTGTGGAGGTATCCACCTGGAATTTATGGAGCTTCTCACATAACAAAGCAGGCTGAATGGTATTAAAAGCACTGAGAAATGAAAGATCATGACCCTCAGAGTGCTGCCTGAATGGTCCAGATGAGAGTGTGCTCTCTGGAGCAGGTATATGATGGCATCTTCAACCCCAAATCCATTACGATATGCAAACTGGAATGGGTCCTGAAAGGTGTTTACTTGCACAGCACTGGGACTCTTTGTCTCAGACTGGTGTTGAAAAGTATAAATATATACATATATATATATATATATATATATATATATATATATATATATATTTATTTATATTTATATATATATATATATATATATATATATATATATATATATATATATATATATATATATGTGTGTGTGTGTGTGTGTGTGTGTATTAGTGTTAATTTAGGTTTATTTTATTCTTCATTCATTCTTTGTTAAATGTAATGTCTTCTCCCCACTTGTTGTCTCATGATTGTCCTTTGTGCAGTACATTAAATCCTCCAGCGCTCTGCTTCGTTACTCATATATGAAGCTACGCTTTTTTTCTACTTCTACTTTTTAATCCTGTGTTGCCTCTACTGGGTTCTTGGTGTGTAGGAATAATTCTAATAATAATATCATAATAATTCTAACAATTCACTTGCATTCAGGAGATTATTCACTGTGTTAATATTATTTATCAACCAATTATGTAGAAAAGTGTTTTTTTTAGTGTCTAATATATGCGTGGTTCCACAAAAAAGTTTTGTGGGGAAACTACGTTGACGCTGCAGCAAAACTCGACAGCGGAGACCCATCCAATATGGCGGCGACGCTGGTTCACTCTCCAGCGCTCAATGAGGCGTCTCAGTGTATATGATGTCTGTGGGCAAAACGAGTGGATTGAGACTCTTCCGCATTAAGCCCCGCCTCCCACCACTGCACTACATCGGGAGCGCGCACCGCACCTGCTTTCACCGTCATTGTAACGTCTCATAAACAGAAGGATTAGGCTCATATGAACTCAATAAAAAACCCAAACTACAATGTCAACACATAGCATCCAGCCCTACATGTTGGAACCTGAATCAGAGCCTGAAAACGAAGTGGAAAACAGCAACCCACAGCAACGAATGCAGCAGGATGTCTCTCTTTGGTAAACTCACCAGCCATCGTTGGAAATAACTTTATCCCACGTTTTCCACCCGCCTGATGTATTTGTACATGCCCTTGTTAACCAGTAGAAGGTAACCAATCACCCAACCTTATCCCCCAGGACGTCACAAGGATTTCCACGTAGAAAAAACTCTCTAAAACCACGCATTTTTCGTTGCCATGGAAACCGAACGGAAAGAGTGCTGGAACTCAAACTCAAACATGTGTTTAGGTGATAAAAAACAGTGTCGTTCACATGTCTGATGAGGATTCAACACTGTAACACTGTAGAAAGCTCAGAAAACTCCAAATACCGTTGTAGGAACCCTTTAAAGAAAAGACTGAATTTATTCCAGTCACTCAGATAACTGGAGACTGGAATAAGGAACAATAATTAAACATGTTAAATTATAATCCAGTCATATAAGACACTGTCATTTAATGAGTTAAAGAAACAAACAAACAAACGTGTCCTGGACAAATCAGAGCATTTTACTGATGAACAGGGGGACAAAATACCTGTCAACGCATTTTACTGATGAACAGGGGGACAAAATACCTGTCAACAGGTGCAGAAGTCTGACTGGGAGGAACAGAAAACACCTGACTGGACTGGAAACATCACAGGATTCTTCTACTAAATATTAGTTTATGACTGATGGAACATTTATTATCATGTTTGTTTGCTTTGTAAAAAATCTTTCTGTTGAACCAGAATTAGAAAATAATGTCATGATTTTCATCAAACTTTTATTTATTCTGACTTTAGTCAGTTTCATCTTATTTCCCAGGCAGCAGTTTCCTCCTTCTTTAATGGGAGGGTATGAATACATATGAGGACGACTGTATATGTGTCTAACAAGGATTATTTTCCACTGAAGTTAACGTCAGCTTGACAGGATGAGCTGTCAGCCAGAGGAGAGCTCGTCTAAACCACCTCATGTTGCTCATTTACACACAAAGGAAAAGAAATCTCATTTAAACTACTGCTACCATTTTCTGTCATTTTAAACATATTTCATGTTTTTGTGGAAGAATGGGATCAATCAGTAATGAGATAAACTTGGCATATGTAGTTGCTCGGCAACGGAGGACTGGAGCACTATGGGTAATTCTCGTCCACTAGATAAGCCGTCTCATTTTACTGGCAGGAAGTTCATCTGTATGCAGACGATGTAGAACACTCAGCGATGACATGTTTAGCCGCATGTCATCCTTCAACCGCTGGTTGTCTAGGTGGTGTCCCAATAACAACGTGGGTTTTATAGATAATTGGAGCGCTTTTTGGGGAAAGCCTGGTCTTATTAGGAGAGATGGCATCCATCCCACGTTGGATGGAGCCGCGCTCTTATCTAGCAATATGGACTCTTTTATTAGTCAGCTAAATTGACAACTCAGGGTTGGGACCAGGAGGCAGAATTGTAGTCCTACACACTTTTCTGCAGCCTCCCACCTGCCGCCGCCCACCCAAAACCCCATTCCGACCATATACAACTCCCCAGCAGTAAGAATTAAACAACACAAAAACACTTCTGGGGTTAATCGTGAAAACCTCATAAAAATAAAAACAATGGATCTAATAAAATCTGAAAATAAGACAATAAAGTGTGGCCTACTGAATATCAGATCCCTCCCAAATAAGTCTTTATTAGTCAATGACTTGATAGGTGATCACCACATTGATTTATTCTGTCTTACGGAAACCTGGTTACAGCAAGAGGATTATGTTAGTATTAATGAAGCTACGCCAGCTAACTATTTAAACTTTCACATTCCTAGAACTACAGGCAGAGGAGGAGGTGTTGCAGCTATTTTTAAGTCAGAATTTTTAATTAATCCTAAGCACAAAACTAACTATAAATCCTTTGAATTCCTGACATTAAATTTATCTCATCCAAAATGGAATTGAGAGAAACCGCTCCTTTTAGCATTAGTGTATCGCCCACCTGGACCTTACTCCGAGTTTCTGACCCAATTCTCTGATCTCTTGTCTGAGTTAGTGCTGACTACTGATAAAGTCATTGTGCTAGGTGATTTTAATATTCATGTTGACGTTGAAAATGATAGTTTAAACATTTCCTTTAGCTCTATTCTAAACTCAGTTGGGTTTTCACAAAATGTCACACTCTTGATCTTGTTCTAACATCTGGTATTGAGACTGATAAGCTCAAAGTATTTCCTCATAACCCTGTCTTGTCCGATCACTTCTTGTTAACCTTTGAATTCACTTTATTTGATTACTCACTGACCAAAGATAAATTCTACTATAGTAGATGTTTATCAGACAATATTATTACAAAATTTAAACAATCAATTGAATCAATTTTTTCCCCTCTACCATGTGTTAGCATGACTGAGAGTCCCCCTTTAAGCCTTACTCCTGCTCAGATTGATCAACATGCTGATACTATAACAGCTTCAATGTGTACAACCTTGGATAATGTTGCCCCCCTAAAGAAGAAGAAATTAGGTAAGATTATGAAGGCTCCCTGGTTTAATTCCCAGCTTCGAGCTCTAAAACAGGCGTCAAGGCGTTTGGAAAACAGATGGCGTTCATCAGGACTAGAGGAGTCTCACTTAACCTGGAAAGAAAGTTTAAGCGTATACAAAAAAGCCTTACGTATGGCAAGAACAGCTTATTATTCATCATTGATAGAGGAAAACAAAAACAACCCTCGGTTTCTTTTCAGCACTGTAGCTAGGCTTACTAGGAGCCGGAGCGCTGTGGAGCCATGTATTCCTTTCTCACTTAGCTGGGATGATTTCATGTATTTTTTCAGGAATAAAATTGATACTATTAGAGATCAAATTCACAATATTCTTCCTTCTACCTATAATGTTGAGCCTGTTGTGGTCTCCGAAGCATCCTTAGAACCAGGATCTGACTTGTGTCTAAATAGTTTCTGTCCTGTCCAACCCTCTGAATTAACTAAAATAATAGCTTCATCTAAACCATCCACCTGTATCTTAGACCCTCTCCCAACGAGCCTCTTTAAGGACATTTTCCCTTTAATTAATACATCACTACTAAATCTTATCAATATGTCTTTAGTGACAGGATATGTACCACAATCATTTAAAACTGCTGGAATCAAGCCTTTACTTAAAAAGCAATCTCTGGATCCAGAGGTGATAGCAAATTATAGACCTATATCTAACCTCCCGTTTATGTCCAAAATTCTGGAGAAAATAGTTTCAGCTCAGCTACATGCCCACCTGAGCAGAAATAATTTATGCGAGGAGTTTCAGTCAGGATTTAGAGCTCATCATAGCACTGAGACGGCATTGGTGAAAGTTACTAATGACCTTCTTATGGCCTCAGACAAAGGACTTGTGTCCGTACTTATCTTGCTTGATCTTAGTGCTGCATTTGATACAGTCGATCATAACATTCTGTTACAGAGACTAGAACAGGTGATTGGAATTACAGGTACAGCGTTAAGCTGGTTTAAATCATATTTATCTGATAGACTTCAGTTCGTTCATGTAAATGACAAGTCCTCCTCACAAACTACAGTAAGTCATGGAGTTCCTCAAGGTTCTGTACTTGGACCAATACTCTTCACGCTATATATGCTCCCTTTAGGCAAAATTATTAGACAGCATGGAATAAACTTTCATTGTTATGCAGATGATTCTCAGATATACTTATCCTTTAAACCAGATGAAACAAATCAGCCCAATAGGCTACAAAATTGTCTCATAGACATAAAGACTTGGATGTCTAGAAATTTTCTCCTCTTAAACTCAGATAAGACTGAAGTAATTCTCGTTGGATCTGAAAAACTCAGAGCTAAATTTTCCAGTTTTGTAATGAACCTGGATGGCATTACTTTAGCTTCCAGTGCTACAGTGAGAAACCTTGGAGTAATATTTGACCCTGACCTGTCCTTTGGCCCACATATTAAGCAGGTTACTAAAACAGCCTTCTTTCATTTACGTAATAAAGCCAAAATTAGGGACATTCTGTCTCAGAGTGATGCAGAAAAACAGGTTCACGCTTTTGTTACTTCGAGACTAGATTACTGTAACTCTCTATTACTGGGCTGTCCTAAATATGCCCTGAAAACCCTTCAGATGATCCAGAATTCTGCAGCCAGAGTCCTGACCAGAACTAGCATGAGAGATCATATTTCTCCAGTTTTAGCCTCTCTTCATTGGCTGCCTGTTGAATCTAGAATAGAATTTAAAATCCTTCTCCTTACATATAAAGCCCTCCACAACCAGGCACCACTATATATCAAAGACCTCATTGTTCCTTATATACCAAGCAGAGTACTTCGTTCGCAGACTGCAGGCTTACTTGTGGTTCCTAGAGTCTCAAAGAGCCGAGCAGGAGGCAGAGCCTTTGGTTATCAGGCCCCTCTCTTATGGAATAAGCTCCCAGTTAGTGTTAGGGAAGCAGACACCCTCCCCACCTTTAAGACGAGGCTGAAGACTTATCTTTTTGATAAGTCCTATAGCTAGGGATGGTTAGCATCCCTTAGTTATGCTGCTATAGGTTTAGACTGCTGAGGGACATTTCCTGATACACTGAGCTTCTTTCTTTTTCTCTTTATCTCTTTCTTTTACCCCCCCCCCCCCCCCCCCCCCATAACAGTGTAGCATCATTAACATGTATGTCTCCTGTCTCAGCAGGTCTCCCTGGCCGGGAGTAGCAGTTCCTGTTGTCTGTTGTCTTTCTGTCCTCTTCCCCCCACACAGCAGAGGCAGATGGCTGCCTGTCCTGAGCCGGGTTCTGCCAGAGGTTTCCTTCCTGTTAAAAGGGAGTTTTTTCCTTCCCACTGTCGCCAGTGTGCTTGCTCAGGATGGGAGATTGAGTTGGACTCAACTCAATCTGTTGGTTTCCTTATATAGGCTGTTATGAATTGGCCTTCATTATGTTTTCCCCTCTGTCTGTAAAGCGTCTTGAGATGGCATTGCCGTGATTTGACGCTATATAAATAAAGTTGAATTGAATTGAATTGAACACTTCTTAGCCTACGCAGTCTGCAGACTTGGAGGTGTGCAGAACCTGAACTGAGAAACAGCCATTATTTAACTCTTTCCATAAGTGATGGAATGTTCAGCCCTTTTGCTTTGGATCCCAAAGAAGAGCCGGCTGTTACGGCTCCCAATATGGCTCATGATTTAGGATATATTTGTAACCACATATTCTACCTTTTAAAAAAAAAACTTTTTCTGTTGAGTGTTTTTATGAGAAGCCTTATATTTGCCTCACTTTGTGTATTATTTTGTCAGAGCTGAGTCTTCAGCTGGGTCTTAAAAGTAGACAGGGACTGCAGAGCTCTACGTAGCTGTGGAGAGGGAGTGTAGGTCTGGATTAGGGAGTCAAGGTAGACGGGAGCCAGTTGAGTTATTGTTTTGTAAACCAGAAGCAAAGCTTGAAATCTGATGCGTGCTGCAACCAGAAGACCGGAGTGGAGCTTCACACGTATCTGCGGAGGTAAGGAAGGATCGGCTGGGCAGCCAATGAGCTCTGTCTTGGACAGATGGAGCTAAAGGTGGTGATCCTTCATCCATGCAGAGATATCAGCAAGACAAGCTGATATTCTCAGAGAAACGTTGTGTCGTCTGGTGGGAAGGAGAGGAAAAGCTGAGTGTCATCTGCATAGCAGTGGTAGGAGAAGCCATGAGAGCTTCTAACTGCACCGAGTGAGGAGGTGTATGGTGGAAAGAGAAGAGGGCCGAGCACCGATCCCTGAGGCTCCCCTGTTTTCATGTGATCTGGACACTTCTCCTCACCAGGATACTCTGAAGGATCTTCCTGAGAGGTAGGACGTGGACCAGGAGAGGACAGATCCAGAGATGCTGAGCTCAGAGAGTGGAGAGGAGAACCTGATGGTTGGCTGGGTCAGAAGCAGCAGACAGGTCCAGCAGGACCAGGACTGACCGGTGGATCTGGTCCAGCAGGACCAGGACTGACCGGTGGATCTGGTACAGCAGGACCAGGACTGACCGGTGGATCTGGTACAGCAGGACCAGGACTGACCAGTGGATCTGGTCCAGTAGGATCAGGACTGACCAGTGGATCTGGTCCAGCAGGACCAGGATCAGGACTGACCAGTGGATCTGGTCCAGCAGGACCAGGACTGACCAGTGGATCTGGTCCAGCAGGACCAGGACTGACCAGTGGATCTGGTCCAGTAGGATCAGGACTGACCAGTGGATCTGGTCCAGCAGGACCAGGATCAGGACTGACCAGTGGATCTGGTCCAGCAGGACCAGGACTGACCAGTGGATCTGGTCCAGTAGGACCAGGACTGACCGGTGGATCTGGTCCAGCAGGACCAGGACTGATCAGTGGATCTGGTCCAGCAGGACCAGGACTGACCAGTGGATCTGGTCCAGCAGGACCAGGACTGACCAGTGGATCTGGTCCAGTAGGACCAGGACTGACCGGTGGATCTGGTCCAGCAGGACCAGGACTGATCAGTGGATCTGGTCCAGCAGGACCAGGACTGATCAGTGGATCTGGTGGTAGGGAACCAGTAGCAGACAGGAGACCAGTTCCAGACTGATGTGGATCTAACTGGTTTCTATCATGGAGGAACTGGGAGACTGAAGACGACCCGCTCCAGTAGTGTGGACATGAACGGCACCAGTGGGACCAGCCGGTAGTTTCCAACCTGGACTGGGTTGAGTGTGGGTTTCTTCAGCAGCGGGGTGACCCGAGCTTGCTGGAAGACAGAGGGAAAGACAGCGGATTCCAGAGAGGAGATGATAATATGGGTCACTGCAGATTGATTGGAGGTAAAATGCTCTGCAGGATGTCCTGCATCCAGCTTCGATGCTTCTCATGTCTGGAAGAAAATTCCACGGAAAAGATCAGCTGAAACACTCAGTTTATTTAAATCCATGTTAAAGACCTTCCTGTTGCATTTCAGTAGATGTTATTCAGTCATTTTGAGATTATTTCAATTCCACATCTGCATGTTTCTCTACTTAATGTTGATTCTTTTCCCTTGCTTTCTTGATTTTACTTTTAAATTGTGTTTCTTATTTTCTAATGTTTTACTGTCTAATTAAAGCACATTGAATCACCCCGTTGTTGAACATCCAGTAGCCAAGAGCAGAATGTACTGTTACATGTTAGTATGATGTGGGACCCAACTGGATGTTCGTGGGTTTCTCATAAAACTGTGAATAAATTCCTATAAGACGGCAAAGAGCTAAAGAAGTAAATACTGAGTCCAAGATGACAAATATGGTGATCTGGTGGTGATGGCTCCGTGTCAGACTGTCGCAATGAAGACATGACAAAGCCTTTCCAGAACCTAGAAACCAGTCAGGAAACATGTAGGACTGGTGGGACCCCGGTCTGGACTGGAAACCAGTCAGGAAACATGTAGGACTGGTGGGACCCCGGTCTGGACTGGAAACCAGTCAGGAAACATGTAGGACTGGTGGGACCCCGGTCTGGACTGGAAACCAGTCAGGAAACATGCGGGACTGGTGGGACCCCGGTCTGGACTGGAAACCAGTCAGGAAACATGTAGGACTGGTGGGACCCCGGTCTGGACTGGAAACCAGTCAGGAAACATGTAGGACTGGTGGGACCCCGGTCTGGACTGGAAACCAGTCAGGAAACATGTAGGACTGGTGGGACCCCGGTCTGGACTGGAAACCAGTCAGGAAACATGTAGGACTGGTGGGACCCCGGTCTGGACTGGAAACCAGTCAGGAAACATGTACGACTGGTGGGACCCCGGTCTGGACTGGAAACCAGTCAGGAAACATGTAGGACTGGTGGGACCCCGGTCTGGACTGGAAACCAGTCAGGAAGCATGTAGGACTGGTGGGACCCCGGTCTGGACTGGAAACCAGTCAGGAAACATGTAGGACTGGTGGGACCCCGGTCTGGACTGGAAACCAGTCAGGAAACATGTAGGACTGGTGGGACCCCGGTCTGGACTGGAAACCAGTCAGGAAACATGTAGGACTGGTGGGACCCCGGTCTGGACTGGAAACCAGTCAGGAAACATGTAGGACTGGTGGGACCCCGGTCTGGACTGGAAACCAGTCAGGAAACATGCGGAACTGGTGGGACCCCGGTCTGGACTGGAAACCAGTCAGGAAACATGCGGAACTGGTGGGACCCCGGTCTGGACTGGAAACCAGTCAGGAAACATGTAGGACTGGTGGGACCCCGGTCTGGACTGGAAACCAGTCAGGAAACATGTAGGACTGGTGGGACCCCGGTCTGGACTGGAAACCAGTCAGGAAACATGTAGGACTGGTGGGACCCCGGTCTGGACTGGAAACCAGTCAGGAAACATGTAGGACTGGTGGGAACCCGGTCTGGACTGGAAACCAGTCAGGAAACATGTAAATCTGGTGGGACCCCGGTCTGGACTGGAAACCAGTCAGGAAACATGTAGGACTGGTGGGACCCCGGTCTGGACTGGAAACCAGTCAGAAACATGTACGACTGGTGGGACCCCGGTCTGGACTGGAAACCAGTCAGGAAACATGTAGGACTGGTGGGACCCCAGTCTGAACTGGAAACCAGTCAGGAAACATGTAGAACTGGTGGGACCCCGGTCTGGACTGGAAACCAGTCAGGAAACATGTAGGACTGGTGGGACCCCGGTCTGGACTGGAAACCAGTCAGGAAACATGTAGGACTGGTGGGACCCCGGTCTGGACTGGAAACCAGTCAGGAAACATGTAGGACTGGTGGGACCCCGGTCTGGACTGGAAACCAGTCAGGAAACATGTACGACTGGTGGGACCCCGGTCTGGACTGGAAACCAGTCAGGAAACATGTAGGACTGGTGGGACCCCGGTCTGGACTGGAAACCAGTCAGGAAACATGTAGGACTGGTGGGACCCCGGTCTGGACTGGAAACTAGTCAGCAAACATGTACGACTGGTGGGACCCCGGTCTGGACTGGAAACCAGTCAGGAAACATGTAGGACTGGTGGGACCCTGGTCTGGACTGGAAACCAGTCAGGAAACATGTAGGACTGGTGGGACCCCGGTCTGGACTGGAAACCAGTCAGGAAACATGTAGGACTGGTGGGACCCCAGTCTGGACTGGAAACCAGTCAGGAAACATGTAGGACTGGTGGGACCCCGGTCTGGACTGGAAACCAGTCAGGAAGCATGTAGGACTGGTGGGACCCCGGTCTGGACTGGAAACCAGTCAGGAAACATGTAGGACTGGTGGGACCCCGGTCTGGACTGGAAACCAGTCAGGAAACATGTAGGACTGGTGGGACCCCGGTCTGGACTGGAAACCAGTCAGGAAACATGTAGGACTGGTGGGACCCCGGTCTGGACTGGAAACCAGTCAGGAAACATGTAGGACTGGTGGGACCCCGGTCTGGACTGGAAACCAGTCAGGAAACATGCGGAACTGGTGGGACCCCGGTCTGGACTGGAAACCAGTCAGGAAACATGTAGGACTGGTGGGACCCCGGTCTGGACTGGAAACCAGTCAGGAAACATGTAGGACTGGTGGGACCCCGGTCTGGACTGGAAACCAGTCAGGAAACATGTAGGACTGGTGGGACCCCGGTCTGGACTGGAAACCAGTCAGGAAACATGTAGGACTGGTGGGAACCCGGTCTGGACTGGAAACCAGTCAGGAAACATGTAAATCTGGTGGGACCCCGGTCTGGACTGGAAACCAGTCAGGAAACATGTAGGACTGGTGGGACCCCGGTCTGGACTGGAAACCAGTCAGGAAACATGTAGGACTGGTGGGACCCCGGTCTGGACTGGAAACCAGTCAGGAAACATGT
>NC_136628.1:42094673-42208568 GCF_933228915.1 Telmatherina bonti | reverse complement strand
GGAAACATGTAGGACTGGTGGGACCCCGGTCTGGACTGGAAACCAGTCAGAAACATGTAGGACTGGTGGGACCCCGGTCTGGACTGGAAACCAGTCAGGAAACATGTAGGACTGGTGGGACCCCGGTCTGGACTGGAAACCAGTCAGGAAACATGTAGGACTGGTGGGACCCCGGTCTGGACTGGAAACCAGTCAGGAAACATGTAGGACTGGTGGGACCCCGGTCTGGACTGGAAACCAGTCAGGAAACATGTAGGACTGGTGGGACCCCGGTCTGGACTGGAAACCAGTCAGGAAACATGTAGGACTGGTGGGACCCCGGTCTGGACTGGAAACCAGTCAGGAAACATGTACGACTGGTGGGACCCCGGTCTGGACTGGAAACCAGTCAGCAAACATGTACGACTGGTGGGACCCCGGTCTGGACTGGAAACCAGTCAGCAAACATATACGACTGGTGGGACCCCGGTCTGGACTGGAAACCAGTCAGGAAACATGTAGGACTGGTGGGACCCCGGTCTGGACTGGAAACCAGTCAGGAAACATGTAGGACTGGTGGGACCCCGGTCTGGACTGGAAACCAGTCAGGAAACATGTAGGACTGGTGGGACCCCGGTCTGGACTGGAAACCAGTCAGGAAACATGTACGACTGGTGGGACCCCTGTCTGGACTGGAAACCAGTCAGCAAACATGTACGACTGGTGGGACCCCGGTCTGGACTGGAAACCAGTCAGCAAACATATACGACTGGTGGGACCCCGGTCTGGACTGGAAACCAGTCAGGGAACATGTAGGACTGGTGGGACCCCGGTCTGGACTGGAAACCAGTCAGGAAACATGCGGAACTGGTGGGACCCCGGTCTGGACTGGAAACCAGTCAGGAAACATGTAGGACTGGTGGGACCCTGGTCTGGACTGGAAACCAGTCAGGAAACATGTAGGACTGGTGGGACCCCGGTCTGGACTGGAAACCAGTCAGGAAACATGTAGGACTGGTGGGACCCCGGTCTGGACTGGAAACCAGTCAGGAAACATGTAGGACTGGTGGGACCCCGGTCTGGACTGGAAACCAGTCAGCAAACATGTACGACTGGTGGGACCCCAGGAAACATGTAGGACTGGTGGGACCCCGGTCTGGACTGGAAACCAGTCAGGAAACATGCGGAACTGGTGGGACCCCGGTCTGGACTGGAAACCAGTCAGGAAACATGTAGGACTGGTGGGACCCCGGTCTGGACTGGAAACCAGTCAGGAAACATGAGGGACTGGTGGGATCCCGGTCTGGACTGGAAACCAGTCAGGAAACATGTAGGACTGGTGGGACCCCGGTCTGGACTGGAAACCAGTCAGGAAACATGTAGGACTGGTGGGACCCCGGTCTGGACTGGAAACCAGTCAGGAAACATGTAGGACTGGTGGGACCCCGGTCTGGACTGGAAACCAGTCAGGAAACATGTAGGACTGGTGGGACCCCGGTCTGGACTGGAAACCAGTCAGGAAACATGTACGACTGGTGGGACCCCGGTCTGGACTGGAAACCAGTCAGGAAACATGTACGACTGGTGGGACCCCGGTCTGGACTGGAAACCAGTCAGGAAACATGTAGGACTGGTGGGACCCCGGTCTGGACTGGAAACCAGTCAGGAAACATGTACGACTGGTGGGACCCCGGTCTGGACTGGAAACCAGTCAGCAAACATGTACGACTGGTGGGACCCCGGTCTGGACTGGAAACCAGTCAGCAAACATGTACGACTGGTGGGACCCCGGTCTGGACTGGAAACCAGTCAGGAAACATGTAGGACTGGTGGGACCCCGGTCTGGACTGGAAACCAGTCAGAAACATGTAGGACTGGTGGGAACCCGGTCTGGACTGGAAACCAGTCAGGAAACATGTAGGACTGGTGGGACCCCGGTCTGGACTGGAAACCAGTCAGGAAACATGTAGGACTGGTGGGACCCCGGTCTGGACTGGAAACCAGTCAGGAAACATGTAGGACTGGTGGGACCCCGGTCTGGACTGGAAACCAGTCAGGAAACATGTAGGACTGGTGGGACCCCGGTCTGGACTGGAAACCAGTCAGGAAACATGTAGGACTGGTGGGACCCCGGTCTGGACTGGAAACCAGTCAGGAAACATGTACGACTGGTGGGACCCCGGTCTGGACTGGAAACCAGTCAGCAAACATGTACGACTGGTGGGACCCCGGTCTGGACTGGAAACCAGTCAGCAAACATATACGACTGGTGGGACCCCGGTCTGGACTGGAAACCAGTCAGGGAACATGTAGGACTGGTGGGACCCCGGTCTGGACTGGAAACCAGTCAGGAAACATGCGGAACTGGTGGGACCCCGGTCTGGACTGGAAACCAGTCAGGAAACATGTAGGACTGGTGGGACCCTGGTCTGGACTGGAAACCAGTCAGGAAACATGTAGGACTGGTGGGACCCCGGTCTGGACTGGAAACCAGTCAGGAAACATGTAGGACTGGTGGGACCCTGGTCTGGACTGGAAACCAGTCAGGAAACATGTAGGACTGGTGGGACCCCGGTCTGGACTGGAAACCAGTCAGGAAACATGCGGGACTGGTGGGACCCCGGTCTGGACTGGAAACCAGTCAGGAAACATGCGGGACTGGTGGGACCCCGGTCTGGACTGGAAACCAGTCAGGAAACATGCGGGACTGGTGGGACCCCGGTCTGGACTGGAAACCAGTCAGGAAACATGTAGAACTGGTGGGACCCCGGTCTGGACTGGAAACCAGTCAGGAAACATGTAGGACTGGTGGGACCCCGGTCTGGACTGGAAACCAGTCAGGAAACATGCGGGACTGGTGGGACCCCGGTCTGGACTGGAAACCAGTCAGGAAACATGCAGGACTGGTGGGACCCCGGTCTGGACTGGAAACCAGTCAGGAAACATGTAGGACTGGTGGGACCCCGGTCTGGACTTGAAACCAGTCAGGAAACATGTAGGACTGGTGGGACCCCGGTCTGGACTGGAAACCAGTCAGGAAACATGTAGGACTGGTGGGACCCCGGTCTGGACTGGAAACCAGTCAGGAAACATGTAGGACTGGTGGGACCCCGGTCTGGACTGGAAACCAGTCAGGAAACATGTAGGACTGGTGGGACCCCGGTCTGGACTGGAAACCAGTCAGGAAACATGTAGGACTGGTGGGACCCCGGTCTGGACTGGAAACCAGTCAGGAAACATGTAGGACTGGTGGGACCCCGGTCTGGACTGGAAACCAGTCAGGAAACATGTAGGACTGGTGGGACCCCGGTCTGGACTGGAAACCAGTCAGGAAACATGTAGGACTGGTGGGACCCGGTCTGGACTGGAAACCAGTCAGGAAACATGTAGGACTGGTGGGACCCCGGTCTGGACTGGAAACCAGTCAGGAAACATGTAGGACTGGTGGGACCCCGGTCTGGACTGGAAACCAGTCAGGAAACATGTAGGACTGGTGGGACCCCGGTCTGGACTGGGAAACCAGTCAGGAAACATGTAGGACTGGTGGGACCCCGGTCTGGACTGGAAACCAGTCAGGAAACATGTAGGACTGGTGGGACCCCGGTCTGGACTGGAAACCAGTCAGGAAACATGTAGGACTGGTGGGACCCCGGTCTGGACTGGAAACCAGTCAGGAAACATGTAGGACTGGTGGGACCCCGGTCTGGACTGGAAACCAGTCAGGAAACATGTACGACTGGTGGGACCCCGGTCTGGACTGGAAACCAGTCAGGAAACATGTACGACTGGTGTAGAAGATGTCAGAAAAGACAAAACGAGGAAACCGACATTCATCCTGTGAATAAAGGAATCTCTGTGTGCCGGTGACGTCTCCACTGAAACAGAACGTCTTTGTTTCCTTCACCATGAAATCTTCCGTCCTCATTTCAGCTCACACTCTTCAACACAGACCAGGACCTGCTCCGGTTCTGGAGTTCTCAGGTGGGATCAGGTTCTGGAGTTCTCAGGCGGGATCAGGTTCTGGAGTTCTCAGGCGGGATCAGGTTCTTGAGTTCTCAGGCGGGATCAGGTTCTGGAGTTCTCAGGCGGGATCAGGTTCTGGAGTTCTCAGGCGGGATCAGGTTCTGGAGTTCTCAGACGGGATCAGGTTCTGGAGTTCTCAGACGGGATCAGGTTCTGGAGTTCTCAGGCGGGATCAGGTTCTGGAGTTCTCAGAAGGGATCAGGTTCTGGAGTTCTCAGGCGGGATCAGGTTCTTGAGTTCTCAGGCGGGATCAGGTTCTGGAGTTCTCAGAAGGGATCAGGTTCTGGAGTTCTCAGGCGGGATCAGGTTCTGGAGTTATCAGACGGGATCAGGTTCTGGAGTTCTCAGGCGGGATCAGGTTCTGGAGTTCTCAGGCGAGATCAGGTTCTGGAGTTCTCAGGCGGGATCAGGTTCTGGAGTTCTCAGACGGGATCAGGTTCTGGAGTTCTCAGGCGGGATCAGGTTCTGGAGTTCTCAGGCGGGATCAGGTTCTGGAGTTCTCAGACGGGATCAGGTTCTGGAGTTCTCAGACGGGATCAGGTTCTGGAGTTCTCAGGCGGGATCAGGTTCTGGAGTTCTCAGACGGGATCAGGTTCTGGAGTTCTCAGAAGGGATCAGGTTCTGGAGTTCTCAGACGGGATCAGGTTCTGGAGTTCTCAGGCGGGATCAGGTTCTGGAGTTCTCAGGCGGGATCAGGTTCTGGAGTTCAGGTTCTGGAGTTCTCAGGCGGGATCAGGTTCTGGAGTTCTCAGACGGGATCAGGTTTTGACTCCCCCTCAACGACCACCTCTCCCCTCTGACCCCCCCTCCTCCCCCCCAGCATGGCTTCCATCTTCCTGACAACAATTCAGACCTTCATCACCATCATCTTCATCTTGTCAGGTGAGAAGCACATTCAGCAATGAATATTCATCATCAGGTCTCTGAAGTCCATTCATCCATCCATCCATCCATCCATCCATCTGTCCATCCTTCCATCCATCCGTCCATCCGTTCTTCCGTCCATCCATCCATCCACTCATTCACCCATTAATTCGTCAATCCATCCATCTTACCATCCGTCCATCAATCCAATCATCCATCCATCCATACATCTGTCTATCAATCCATCCGTCCATCTTTCCATCCGTCCATCAATCCATCCGTCAATCCACCCGTCCTTCAAACCATTCATTCATCCATCCTTTCATCTATCCATCCGTCTTTCCATCCATCCGTCCATCAATCCATCCATCCATCCATCCATCCATCCATCCATCCATCCATCCTTTCATACATCCATTCGTTCATCCATCCATCCATCCATCTGTCCATCCATCCATATGTCCATCCATCCGTCCGTCCACCAATCCGTCCATCCATCCTTCCATTCATTCATCCATCCATCCATTCGTCCATCCATCCATCCGTCCATCCATCCATATTTCCATCCATCCATCAAGTCATCCGTCCATCTATCCACCCTTCCATTCATCCATCCATCCATCTATCCATCTATCCATCCATCTTCCAATTCGTTCATCCATCCGTCCATCCATCCGCCCGTCCTTCCGTCCTTCCGTCCATCCATCCATCCGTCCATCCATCCGTCTTTCAATTCATCCATTCATCCATCCATCCATCCATTCATGCGTCCATTCATCCATCCATCCATCCATCCTTCCGTCCGTCCATCTATCATCTATCCATCCATCCATCCATCCTTTCGTCCATCCTTTCGTCCGTCCATCCATCCGTCCATTCATCCATCCATCCATCTATCCATCCATTCATGAGTCAGCCCATCCATCCATCCTTTCGTCCATCCATCCATCCATCTTTCCATCCGTCCATCAATTAATCCATCCGTCCATCCATCCGTCCTTCCTTCCATCCATCATCCATCCATCTTTCTATCCGTCCATCAATCCTTCCGTCCGTCCGTCCTTACATCCGTCCATCCATTCACACATCCATACATACATCGGTCCATCTGCCATCCATCCATCCATCCGTCCATCCATCCACCCATCTATCAATTCGTCCATCTATCTATCTTTCCATCCGTCCATCAATCCATCCATCCATCCATCTTTCCATCTGTCCATCAATCCGTCCATCTTTCCATCCGTCCATCCATTCATCCATCCATCCATCCATCCATTCATGAGTCAGCCCATCCATCCATCCTTTCGTCCATCCATCCATCCATCTTTCTATTCGTCCATCAATTAGTCCATCCATCCATCCATCCATCAATCCATCAATCCATTCGTTCGTCCATCTTTCCGTTCGTCCATCCATCCATCTTTCTATCCGTCCATCAATTAATCCATCCATCCATCCATATGTCCATCCGTCATCCATCCATCCATCGATCTTTCCATTCATCCATCAATCCTTCCATCCGTCCGTCCGTCCGTCCGTCCTTACATCCATCCATCCATTCATACATCCATACATACATCGGTCCATCTGCCATCCATCCATCTGTCCGTCCTTACATCCACCCATCTATCAATTCGTCCATCTATCCATCTTTCCATCCGTCCATCAATCCATCCATCCATCCATCTTTCCATCTGTCCATCAATCCGTCCATCTTTCCATCCGTCCATCAATCCAGCCATCCATCCATCCATCTGTCCATCCATCTGTCCATCCATCCGTCATCCGTCCATCCATTCATCCATCCGTTCGTCCATCCATCCATCCATCTTTCCATCCGTCCATCAATTCATCCAGCCATCCATCCATCAGTCGTTCCATCCGTCATCCATCCATATATCCATCCATCCATCCATCCATCCATATATCCATCCATCCATCCATCCATCCGTCCATCCACCAGCCCACCCATCCGTCCATCCATCCATCCATCCATCATCTATCCCTCCATCTTTCTATCCGTCCATCCATCCATCCATCCTTCCATCCATCATCCATCCGTTCATCCATCCATCCATCCGTCCGTCCTTCATCCCTCATCCCTCCATATGTCCATCCATCCATCCATGCTTTCATACATCCATTCGTTCATCCATCCATCCATCCATCCGTTCGTCCATCCATCCGTCCATCCATCCATCCATCCTTTCATACATCCATTCGTTCATCCATCCATCCATCTATCCCTCCATCTTTCTATCCGTCCATCCATCCATCCATCCTTCGATCCATCCGTTTGTCCATCCATCCATCCATCCGCTCGTCCATCCGTCCGTCCGTACATCATTCCATCTGTCCATTCATCTGTCCATCCGTCCGTCCATCCATCCATCCGTCCGTCCTTCATTCCATCATCCCTCCATATGTCCATATGTCCATCCATCCATCCATCCGTCCATCCATCCAACTATCCATCCATCTGTCCATCCATTCGTCCGTCCGTCCATCCGTCCATCCATCCGTTCGACCCTCCATCCATCCGTCCATCCACCCATCCATCCATCTGTTCGACCGTCCATCCATCCTTCCTTCCATTCATCCATCCATTTATCCATCCATCCATCCATCCATCTGTCCATACATCCATACATCCGTCCATCCATTCATCCATCCATCCATCCATCCGTGCATCAGACCATTAACTTTTCTCACGACTATTTTTTTTTTGTCTTGTAGGTGGATACCAGTTCCACGTCTCCTCTTTCAAAGTGACAGAAGGGGGCGTGGCCTCTCTGTCCTGTCAGTACTCTGTGAAGCGCTTTGGTCTGAGTCGCGTTTGTTGGGGGCGGGGCTGTGGGACCTTCTGGTGCAGCAACATACTGGTCCAGACAGATGAGAATGGCATGATCTCAAAGGTCAGTAGTTCACACGTACACAGGAGTACCTGTGACCATCAGCTAAGGTATCTGTTGATCATAGCTTTGAAATCCTCTGTTTTATGATGATGTCTTCTCAGAGGGTTACACTTTCCCCTGCTTGACAACATGTTAAAAGTGTTCTTTCAAAACTGTGAACTACTGCTGTAAACCAGTTAATTTTTTTTAATCTGTCTGAAATGGGACTGCTGCTACTGCAGGCAGAGGACCGGTTCCAGCTGACAGGGGATGTCCTGGATGGCCAGATGGACCTGGACATCCTGAATGTGAGGCGGACAGACAGTGGGCCATACTGCTGCAGGGTGGACATTGATGGCATCTTCAATGACAAGAAGGTGATCATGAACCTGAGAGTGGTGAAAGGTGAGACCTGATTTCGCATAGAATATTGACACCACAGCACTTTCTGGTTTCCATAGTTAGAACTTTATTGTTGCGACATCCCAGAAAGCAATGAAACCATGACCTTGTTTCTTTCTCCAGCTCCAGCTACCAGTCCTTTTCACCCAGCCACAACCACAGATATGACCATTCGTCTGGTCACCGAGGTGCTGAAGTCCACAGCTGAGACAACAGGTCTGTTGCTTCAAGAACCTGAGATTTATGATCTGGGGATATGGGGGCCATGGCCCTCCTTTGGTGATGGCTGGGCCCTCTGCCCGAGGAGGTGGGTTAGGGTTAGGAAGAGAAAAACTCGACCACAGTACACTGATCTGAACCAGAAGACCTGTTTTTTTATTTTTAACCTGTCCTGTCCACACAGAAAGACACACATCTTAGATTTCATTGTTCATTATATTATTTATATTATAAATCTGTTTTGTTTCTTTTTGCAACTACTGATTATAACTGCTGGAACTTGGTGGCCGTTGTTGAGGAAGAGCAGCTGTCTTAGACTTAGACTTAGACTTTATTGTCCCCAAAGGGAAATTCTTTTTCACGTACACAGCACATGTTTGACAACAAAAAGGACAATGACAACAGACCACAGAAACAACATACAAATACAATGAACAGAGTACACTCAGCGCCCCCTGCTGTTCAGAAATGTTATGACTGAGGGGATCAGGCTTTTTCCCAACCGAGCCTTTTTGCACCTGAGCACCCTGTACCTCCGTCCTGAAGGAAGAGGGGTGAGTTGTTCATGAAGGGGGTGTGTGGGGTCCTGCTCCATGGAAAGTGCAAAGCTCTGTTGTTAAGCTCTGTAAGGCTTGGTGTGGGGAGTCCTATGATTTTTGCTGCGGTTTTGGTTACCTTTATGAATTTAGTCCGGTTCTTAACAGTCAACAAATTGAAAAAGCAAGTTGAACAGTACAGAATAACAGACTGGATAATGGACTGATATAACCGTAGGAGTAGAGGTGGAGAAACAGTTTCCGGATTATTGATAGTCGTTGTTGGCTTCGTTTTTGAATGTCCATAATATGCTGATCAAATGTTAGTGAACTGTCTATTGTTACTCCAAGATATTTAAAACTGTCCACGATTTCAACTGTTTGATTGTCAATGGGTTGCTGTGGTGAAGTAGAGCTGAATATGAGTTCCTTTGTTTTATTGACATTGAGGTACAGATGGTTGTCTGTGCACCATTTGGTGAAGTGTATGACAGTGTTGTTATAGTCCAAGTCCATGGTGGAGTTATTGTCCTTAAGTAATGCGAGAATGGCAGTATCATCTGAGTATTTAAAGTACTTGATGTGAGGTGAAGGACTGATGTTGTCATTTGTGTAAAGTGTGTAAAGGAAAGGACACACCCCTGCGGTGCTCCGGTGTTGATGGTGAGGGCAGATGATGTTGTAGAACCCAACCGTACGACCTGCTGCCTGTTGCTCAGAAAGTTATGAAGGAGATGAATCATTCTGGTGGGAATATTAAGGTGGTGCAACTTCTGGATCATCAGGTGCCTCTGGATGGAGTTAAAAGCTGAGCTGAAGTCCACGAAGAGTGCACGAGCAGAGTGGCCTGGAGAGTCCAAGTGTTGAAGGAGGAGATGCAGCAGACAAGCTACAGCATCCTCTGTGCCCCTCCACGCCTTATAGGCAAACTGTAGAGGGTCTAGCTGAGGGCCAACAGCTGGAAGGATGGTGTTCAACAGCAGCTTCTCCAGGCACTTCATGATAATGGATGTAAGAGCCACAGGTCGATAATGGTTTGGTTCAGTGGGTCTGGGCCTCTTTGGAATTGGGATTATTGTTGCCTTCTTCCAGATAGCTGGTATGACGGTAGAATAGTAGACTTCTCTGAAGAGTGAGTGGAGAACAGGTGAGAGTTCCTGGGTGCAGTTCCTAAGCACCTTTGCTGAGATGCCGTCCAGACCAGGAGCTTTCCAGATGGAAAGTTGGTGGATTGATGTCAGGCTTTCCCTGACTACATACCTGAGTGTCTTTTGGCAAGACAATGAACCCTGCTTTAAATCAGGACAAATCTAGATGGATGGGGGAGGTGGGGTTTTGTTGGAACCCCCTGTTAACCTTTCTAAAACATCCATGATCCAGCCAAAAGAAACAGAAGCTGCATGATAAGCTGTGATCATTGCTTGATCATTGATCTTAGGGATTACGCTGCAGCATGAAAAATGTTTGAAGCCTCTATCCTCTCAGAAACATCAAAATTTACAACATTCTTTAAACCCGTAAACAGATTTTTGCTTTGATCTTGTAAAAAGCATGAAGCAGTTTTTTAAAACTGGATTTAACACAATTTGTGATCACTGATATTCACAATCCCTTTCCTGAGCCGTCACCTTATCGTGGTGGAGGGGTTTTTGAGTTCCGAACTATGTTGTCTGGGGCTTTATGCCCTTCGTAGGGTTACCCATTGCAAACAGGTGTCGAGGGGAGGGACCAGACCAAGCACTGCTCATCTACCCCTATGATGACAACAAACCTGGGCAGAAATGTTCCCTTGCCCAGACGCGGGTTACCGGGACCCCCCTTTGGAGCCAGGCCTGGAGGTGGGGTACGAGAGCGAGTGTCTGGTGGCCGGGCCTTCGCCCATGGGGTCCGGTCGGGCTCAGCCCGAAAGAGTTACATGGGCCTCACCTCCCGTGGGCTCACCATCTGCGGGAGGAGCCGTAGGGGTCGGGTGCAATGTGAGCTGGGCGGCAGCAAGAGGCGGGGACCCTGGTGGTCCGATCTCCGGCTGCAGAAGCTGGCTCTAGGGACGTGGAACGTCACCTCTCTGGTGGGGAAAGAGGCTGAGCTTGTGCACGAGGTTGAGCGGTTCCAACTAGATGTAGTTGGACTCACCTGAACGCATGGCTTGGGCTCTGGAACCAGAACCCTCGAGAGGGGCTGGACCTTCTTCCACTCTGGAGTTGCTCATGGTGAAAGGCGCCAAGCAGAGGGAGTGCTGGAGGGTGCTCCTTCTGGGGACTCCATTGTTCTGCTGGGGGACTTCAATGCTCACGTGGGCAATGACAGTGAGACCTGGAGGGGAGTGATTGGGAGGCATGGTCCCCCCCCTCTGAACCCAAATGGTGTTTTGTTATTGGACTTCTGTGCTCGTCATGGATTGTCCATAACGAACACCATGTTCCAACATAAGAGTGTCCAAATGTACACCTGGCATCAGGATTCCCTGGGCCGCAGTTCGATGAGTGATTTTGTAGTCATATCGTCAGACCTGCGGCCACATGCCTTGTTCGGGTGAAGAGGGGGGCGGAGCTTCAACTGATCACCACCTGGTGGTGAGTTGGCTCAGATGGTGGGGGAGGAAGCCGGTCAGAGCTGGCAGGCCCAAACGTGTTGTGAGGGTCTGCTGGGAACGTCTGGCTGAGTCCCCCGTCAGAGCGAGCTTCAACTCCCACCTTCAGCAGAGCTTCAACCATGTCCTAAGTGAGGCGGGGGACATTGAGTCCGAATGGGCTGTTTTCCGCAATTCTGGTCCACCATCCGGTGGCTCAGGAGGGGGAAGCAGTGCTCCATCAACACTGTGTACAGTGGAGGTGGGGAGCTGCTGACCTCAACTCGGGACGTTGTGGGTCGGTGGAGGGAATACTTCGAAAACCTCCTCAATCCTACCAACACGTCTTCCCATGAGGAAGCAGAGCTGGAGGACTCAGGGGTGGACTCTCCTATCTCTGGGGCTGAAGTCGCTGAGGTGGTCAAAAAGCTCCTTGGCTGCAAGGCCCCGGGGGCAGATGAGATCCGCCCGGAGTTCCTTAAGGCTCTGATGCTGTGGGGCTGTCCTGGCTGACACGCCTCTGCAGCATCGCGTGGACATCGGGGGCAGTGCTTCTGGACTGGCAGACTGGGGTGGTGGTCCCCCTTTTTAAGAAGGGGGACCGGAGGGTGTGTTCCAATTACAGGGGAATCACACTCCTCAGCCTCACTGGTAAGGTCTATTCAGGGGTCCTGGAGAGGAGGGTCCACCGGATAGTCGAATCCCGGAATGAGGAGGAGCAGTGTGGTTTTCGTCCTGGTTGCGGAACAGTGGACCAGCTCTATACCCTCTTTGGGGTCCTGGAGGGGGCATGGGAGTTTGCCCAACCAGTCTACAAGGGACCCCCTTGTACGAGCTGTCTGGTCCCTGTAACTCAGGTGTCAGAGCTTGGTCCACATTGCCGGTAGTAAGTCGGATCCGTTTCCGGTGAGGGTTGGACTCCGCCAAGGCTGCCCTTTATCACAGATTCTGTTCATAACTTATATGGACAGAATTTCTAGGTGCAGCCGAGGTGTTGAGGGGATCCGACTTGGTGGCCTCAAGATTGGGTCCCTGCTTTTTGCAGATGACGTGGTCCTGTTGGCTTCATCTGGTCGTGATCTCCACCTCTCACTTGAGCGATTCGCGGCCGAGTGTGAAGCGGCTGGGATGGGAATCAGCACCTCCAAATCTGAGACCATGGTCCTCAGCCGGAATAGGGTGAATTGCCCTCTCCGGGTCGGGAGTCAGGTCCTGCCTCAAGTGGAGGAGTTTAAATATCTCGGGGTCTTGTTCACGAATGAGGGAAGGATGGAGCGCGAGATGGACAGACGGATCGGTGCGGCGTCTGCAGTAATGCGGACTCTGCGCCGGTCTGTCGTGGTGAAGAAGGAGCTGAGCCAGAAGGCGAAGCTCTCCATTTACCAGTCGATCTACGTTCCTACCCTCACCTATGGTCATGAGCTGTGGGTCGTGACCGAAAGAACCAGATCTCGTATACAGGCGGCTGAAATGAGTTTCCTCCGCAGGGTTGCCGGGCTCTCCCTTAGAGATAGGGTAAGGAGCTTGGTCATCCGGGAGGAGATCAGAGTAGAGCCGCTGCTCCTCCGCATCGAGAGGAACCAGTTGAGGTGGCTCGGGCATCTGGTCAGGATGCCTCCTGGACCTCCCTGGTGAGGTGTTCCAGGCACGTCCCTCTGGGAGGAGACCCCGGGGAAGACCCAGGACACGCTGGAGGGATTATATCTCTCGGCTGGCCTGGGAACGCCTCGGGATCCCCCCCGCAGAGTTGGTAAATGTGGCTGGGGAGAGGGAAGTCTGGGCTTCCCTGCTTAGGCTGCTGTCCCTGTGAGCCGACTCCGGATATGTGTCAGAAGATGAAGATGAAGATGAAGATATTTACAGATCAATGGTGAAATCAGGTTATTGTTGTATTCCCAGTTCAGACCAGTTTCTGTCTACTCATAGTGAATTGGAAAACCCTGCTATCATCTCAGCTGGACCTCCTGATGAAGAACTCTACCCTGCTGCACTCGGAAACCATCTCTGTGAGTAACCACTTCCCAATGTCATGTGAAGCGCCTCACAACTACCTCGTAGCCTCAACTCAAATTCAACCCAAACTCACCCCAGCCATCTCCAACCGCATCTCAACCGCCTCCCAAAAGTATCCAAGTCTCCCAGTCTCATCCAAATCCCCACCCAACTGTATCCCAAATGTATCCCAAATGTCTCCCAAATGCGACCCAACTGTTTCCCAACTACCTCTCAGCATCATCCAAACCTCCTCCAAACTGCCTCCTGATGGCTTAACCTAACCGCCTCCGAACCTCATCCCAGCCATTGCCAGTCTAATCTCAATCTCATCCCCACTGTCTCTCAGTATCATCCAAACCTCATCCGAACAATTTACCAACAATATGCCAACCGCATCCTAATGGTGTAACTGCCCCTAAACTGCCTCCCAACCAGTTTGACTGATTGTAGTAGGACTATGGTCATGAGCTGTGGGTCATGACCGAAAGAACGAGATCTCGTATACAGGCGGCTGAAATGAGTTTCCTCCGCAGGGTGGCCGGGCTCTCCCTTAGAGATAGGGTGAGGAGCTCGGTCATCCTGGAGGAGATCAGAGTAGAGCCGCTGCTCCTCCGCATCGAGAGGAACCAGTTGAGGTGGCTCGGGCATCTGGTCAGGATGCCTCCTGGACCTCCCTGGTGAGGTGTTCCAGGCACGTCCCTCTGGGAGGAGACCCCGGGGAAGACCCAGGACACGCTGGAGGGATTATATCTCTCGGCTGGCCTGGGAACGCCTCGGGATCCCCCCCGCAGAGTTGGCAAATGTGGCTGGGGAGAGGGAAGTCTGGGCTTCCCTGCTTAGGCTGCTGCCCCCGCGACCCGACCCCGGATAAGCGGCAGAAGATGGATGGATGGATAGTAGGACTGGTTGATATCAGTGATCAATTGCTTGGCTTTTCTGTTGCTAGTACAATATCTCTTGTTAGTTTATCATTCAGATAAAATCGAAGAGGAAACTGGCAGAATGTTGACAGAACACGCGCACACACACACACACACACACACACACACATATATATACATATATGTATATATATGTATATATATGTATGTATATATATATGTATATATATATATATATATATATATATATATATATATATATATATATATATATATATACATATAGACATTTCTATATTGTTGGCGCGGGATCCCCCCCGCCAACTCTGCGTGGGGGATCCCGAGGCGTTCCCAGGCCAGCCGAGAGATATAATCCCGCCAGCGTGTCCTGGGTCTATATATATATATATATATATATATATATATATATATATTATATGTATATACATATATATATATATATATATATATATATATATATATATATATATATATATTTATATATGTATATATATATATATATATGTGTGTGTATGAATATATATATGTATATATATATATATATATACATATATATATATATATATATATATATATATATATATATATATATATATATATATATATATATATACCCGAGTGTCCAAGGCATGTGGCCGCAGGTCCGACGATACGACTACAAAATTGATCATCGAACTGCGGCCCAGGGAATCCTGATGCCAATTCAATTCAATTCAACTTTATTTATATAGCGTCAAATCACGGCAATGCCATCTCAAGACGCTTTACAGACAGAGGGGAAAACATAATGAAGGCCAATTCATAACAGCCTATATAAGGAAACCAACAGATTGAGTTGAGTCCAACTCAATCTGCCATCCTGAGCAAGCACACTGGCGACAGTGGGAAGGAAAAAAACTCCCTTTTAACAGGAAGGAAACCTCCGGCAGAACCCGGCTCAGGACAGGCAGCCATCTGCCTCTGCTGTGTGGGGGGAAGAGGACAGAAAGACAACAGACAACAGGAACTGCTACTCCCGGCCAGGGAGACCTGCTGAGACAGGAGACATACATGTTAATGATGCAACACTGTTATGGGGGGGGGGTAAAAGAAAGAGATAAAGAGAAAAAGAAAGAAGCTCAGTGTATCAGGAAATGTCCCTCAGCAGTCTAAACCTATAGCAGCATAACTAAGGGATGCTAACCATCCCTAGCTATAGGACTTATCAAAAAGATAAGTCTTCAGCCTAGTCTTAAAGGTGGGGAGGGTGTCTGCTTCCCTAACACTAACTGGGAGCTTATTCCATAAGAGAGGGGCCTGATAACCAAAGGCTCTGCCTCCTGCTCGGCTCTTTGAGACTCTAGGAACCACAAGTAAGCCTGCAGTCTGCGAACGAAGTACTCTGCTTGGAATATAAGGAACTATGAGGTCTTTGATATATAGTGGTGCCTGGTTGTGGAGGGCTTTATATGTAAGGAGAAGGATTTTAAATTCTATTCTAGATTCAACAGGCAGCCGATGAAGAGAGGCTAAAACTGGAGAAATATGATCTCTCCTGCTGGTTCTGGTCAGGACTCTGGCTGCAGAATTCTGGATCATCTGAAGGCTTTTCAGGGCATATTTAGGACAGCCCAGTAATAGAGAGTTACAGTAATCTAGTCTCGAAGTAACAAAAGCATGAACCAGTTTTTCTGCATCACTCCGAGACAGAATGTCTCTAATTTTGGCTATATTACGTAAATGAAAGAAGGCTGTTTTAGTAACCTGCTTAACATGTGGGCCAAAGGACAGGTCAGGGTCAGATATTACTCCAAGGTTTCTCACTGTAGCACTGGAAGCTAAAGTAATGCCATCCAGGTTCATTACAAAACCGGAAAATTTAGCTCTGAGTTTTTCAGATCCAACGAGAATTACTTCAGTCTTATCTGAGTTTAAGAGGAGAAAATTTCTAGACATCCAAGTCTTTATGTCTATGAGACAATTTTGTAGCCTATTGGGCTGATTTGTTTCATCTGGTTTAAAGGATAAGTATATCTGAGTATCATCTGCATAACAATGAAAGTTTATTCCATGCTGTCTAATAATTTTGCCTAAAGGGAGCATATATAGCGTGAAGAGTATTGGTCCAAGTACAGAACCTTGAGGAACTCCATGACTTACTGTAGTTTGGGAGGAGGACTTGTCATTTACATGAACGAACTGAAGTCTATCAGATAAATATGATTTAAACCAGCTTAACGCTGTACCTGTAATTCCAATCACCTGTTCTAGTCTTTGTAACAGAATGTTATGATCGACTGTATCAAATGCAGCACTAAGATCAAGCAAGATAAGTACGGACACAAGTCCTTTGTCTGAGGCCATAAGAAGGTCATTAGTAACTTTCACCAATGCCGTCTCAGTGCTATGATGAGCTCTAAATCCTGACTGAAACTCCTCGCATAAATTATTTCTGCTCAGGTGGGCATGTAGCTGAGCTGAAACTATTTTCTCCAGAATTTTGGACATAAACGGGAGGTTAGATATAGGTCTATAATTTGCTATCACCTCTGGATCCAGAGATTGCTTTTTAAGTAAAGGCTTGATTACAGCAGTTTTAAATGATTGTGGTACATATCCTGTCACTAAAGACATATTGATAAGACTTAGTAGTGATGTATTAATTAAAGGGAAAATGTCCTTAAAGAGGCTCGTTGGGAGAGGGTCTAAGATACAGGTGGATGGTTTAGATGAAGCTATTATTTTAGTTAATTCAGAGGGTTGGACAGGACAGAAACTATTTAGACACAAGTCAGATCCTGGTTCTAAGGATGCTTCGGAGACCACAACAGGCTCAACATTATAGGTAGAAGGAAGAATATTGTGAATTTGATCTCTAATAGTGTCAATTTTATTCCTGAAAAAATACATGAAATCATCACAGCTAAGTGAGAAAGGAATACATGGCTCCACAGCGCTCCGGCTCCTAGTAAGCCTAGCTACAGTGCTGAAAAGTTGTTTTTGTTTTCCTCTATCAATGATGAATAATAAGCTGTTCTTGCCGTACGTAAGGCTTTTCTGTATACAATTAAACTTTCTTTCAAGGTTAAGTGAGACTCCTCTAGTCCTGATGAACGCCATCTGTTTTCCAAACGCCTTGACGCCTGTTTTAGAGCTCGAAGCTGGGAATTAAACCAGGGAGCCTTCATAATCTTACCTAATTTCTTCTTCTTTAGGGGAGCAACATTATCCAAGGTTGTACGCATTGAAGCTGTTATAGTATCAGCATGTTGATCAATCTGAGCAGGAGTAAGGCTTAAAGGGGGACTCTCAGTCATGCTAACACATGGTAGAGGGGAAAAAATTGATTCAATTGATTGTTTAAATTTTGTAATAATATTGTCTGATAAACATCTACTATAGTAGAATTTATTTTTGGTCAGTGAGTAATCAAATAAAGTGAATTCAAAGGTTAACAAGAAGTGATCGGACAAGACAGGGTTTTGAGGAAATACTTTGAGCTTATCAGTCTCAATACCAGATGTTAGAACCAGATCAAGAGTATGACCATGAGAGTGAGTGGCTCCATTGACATTTTGTGAAAACCCAATTGAGTTTAGAATAGAGCTAAAGGAAATGTTTAAACTATCATTTTCAACGTCAACATGAATATTAAAATCCCCTAATACAATGAGTTTATCAGTAGTCAGCACTAACTCAGACAAGAGATCAGAGAATTGGGTCAGAAACTCGGAGTAAGGTCCAGGTGGGCGATACACTAATGCTAAAAGGAGCGGTTTCTCTCAATTCCATTTTGGATGAGATAAATTTAATGTCAGGAATTCAAAGGATTTATAGTTAGTTTTGTGCTTAGGATTAATTAATAATTCTGACTTAAAAATAGCTGCAACACCTCCTCCTCTGCCTGTAGTTCTAGGAATGTGAAAGTTTAAATAGTTAGCTGGCGTAGCTTCATTAATACTAACATAATCCTCTTGCTGTAACCAGGTTTCCGTAAGACAGAATAAATCAATGTGGTGATCACCTATCAAGTCATTGACTAATAAAGACTTATTTGGGAGGGATCTGATATTCAGTAGGCCACACTTTATTGTCTTATTTTCAGATTTTATTAGATCCATTGTTTTTATTTTTATGAGGTTTTCACGATTAACCCCAGAAGTGTTTTTGTGTTGTTTAATTCTTACTGCTGGGGAGTTGTATAAGGTCGGAATGGGGTTTTGGGTGGGCGGCGGCAGGTGGGAAGCTGCAGAAAAGTGTGTAGGACTACAATTCTGCCTCCTGGTCCCAACCCTGAGTTGTCAATTTAGCTGACTAATAAAAGAGTCCATATTGCTAGATAAGAGCGCGGCTCCATCCAACGTGGGATGGATGCCATCTCTCCTAATAAGACCAGGCTTTCCCCAAAAAGCGCTCCAATTATCTATAAAACCCACGTTGTTATCGGGACACCACCTAGACAACCAGCGGTTGAAGGATGACATGCGGCTAAACATGTCATCGCTGATTAAATTTGGCAAGGGACCAGAGAAAACTACGGAGTCCGACATGCTCTTGGCAAAGTTACACACCGAAGCAACATTCATTTTAGTGACCTCCGATTGGCGTAACCGGGTGTCCTTACCGCCGACGTGAATTACAATCTTACGGTATTTACGTTTAGCCTTAGCCAGCAGTTTCAAATACGATTCGACGTGGCCCGCTCTGGCCCCAGGAATGCATTTGACTATGGTCCCCGGTGTCTCTAGAGCCACGTTTCTGACTATGGAACTACCTATAATCAGGGTTTCTGCCTCAGCGGGTGTGTCGCCGAGCGGGGAAAATCTGTTAGAAACGTGAACAGGTCGGTGGTGGCCAGTGGGTTTTGGTTTGGGGCTACGCTTCCGCCTGACCGTCGTCCAGCCCGCCTCGGCTCCCGGCTGCGCGGGAACTGCTGAGGGACCGCTAGGTGGGCTAGCTGCCCTGGCTGGTAGCTCCGCACTGGCTAATGGGGGCTTGCTGACTAACTGCTTCCCTAACTGAGTGCGGAGCTGGGCTTCTAACTCACAGAGCCTCGCCTCCAAGGCTGCTACACTTAATACACCTACCGTTATCACTAAAGGAGGCGGAGGAGTAGCTAAACATCAGACACACCGAGCAAGAAAAGGCAGGGGACCGGGGTGTGGGAAGAGAGCTAGCAGCCATGCTAAAACCGAGTGCTTGAGCTGTTTAAGTCAGTAAACAGAAAGCCGAAGATCCCGAAAATAAATGCAATATATAGAAGAGTGGTTTGGGAAGATATTGTGCGCTAAAGTGAGTGGTTGGTTAACAATAGAAAGAAGTTAGAAAGAAGTTAAAGGAGCCAACGGCTCGTAGCAATCCGCAGTGACACACGCTAGGGAAACAGGAAATGACACAATACGTTACCGCAACGTCAGCACGTCCAGACAACCACAGCGCTCCGGCTCCTAGTAAGCCTAGCTACAGTGCTGAAAAGAAACAGAGGGATGTTTTTGTTTTCCTCTATCAATGATGAATAATAAGCTGTTCTTGCCGTACGTAAGGCTTTTTTGAATACAATTTTTTTTTTGTCTTGTCCAGCATTTAAGCAGACAAAATGGATTTTCTGGATGCTGTATTCTGCCGGCAAATTTACTTTGCCAAGGGAAGCATCATAGATATAATGCTCCCCTTAATATTTTGGATTTTAATTTTATTTTTCTATTTATTTTGCATAATTGTTTGTATTACAAAGTTTGTACTGCTGGACCGGACCGGAGAGGAAAGAAGGGGGAGGGTTAGGGTTAGAGAGTCGAAAAGAAGAGAACACAGAAAACACCTTGTAGAGAGAAAAAGGGAGAGAGAAACGAAGGAAAAAAAAAGAAAGATTGAGAAAAAGAACAACCTACATACATTTGCATGTATATAAGCACACATACACACCCACTTATATATACACACATCCATACACCTATACACACTAGAGTCATGTGTGTATAGGTGTACACGAAGCCATCAACTATCAGGAAAACCCAGAGCTCACAAGTTAGATCAGACACAGGAATAAAACCAGCTGTTGTTAGGAAATGAACCTGCAGACGACTCAGTGACTGTGTCACATGCCGAACATACAGAGTGGAAAGTGTTCAGAGAAGAGTGATTGTGCCAATGTGGCCCCGCCCACCCAATGTGATTCCCTCCCATACAATGTGGCCCCGCCCACACGCAGGCGAGAGGAAGGCCCGGAGAACCCCGAGGCTCAAGCAGCTGGCGGCCGTCCCCAAGCACAGATCCCAACCCCCCGACTCTGGAGACAGCCATGCATCCACCCGGGAGGTGGCAGAGGGGGGGCCCCAGTAGAGCCCCCCACAGTCAGGGGGAACGGGCCCCAGCAGGCCCGGACTGGCAAAGCCCGGCTCTGCCGGGCACCGGCCACCCAGGGCAGACAGAGTGCGGGCCCCAGGACCCCAGGAGCCCAAAGGCAACTCCCCCCCCCAGCCCCGTAGGCAGCAGGTACAGCCCACGCCAATGGAGGGCCAGGGCACCCAGACCGCCACCGAATGGTAGCCAGGCCGCGCCCCCCCGGGCACCAAGGCCCTTTCACCCCTCCCACTCACTCACCACCTATCCTGTTGCTTACAGACACCCCATCTCGCACTCCCCTGCTCCTCTGCCCCCCACACCATTCACACTCACACCCCATAACATCCCGCCTCACACGCTCCCCTCGACACACCCTCACACTCATCACACACCCCCTACTCAGTCCCCATCCACACACACTTCTGCTTTACACTCAACCCCCCCGGTTCCCCTGATACACTGTCCCCCTATACGTGCCCACACTCCGACCCCATCCCTCCACCTCTACACACACACACACCATCACATACTCCACTCTACACACACACACACCATCACATACTCCACTCTACACACACACACACCATCACATACTCCACTCTACACACACACACACACCATCACATACTCCACTCTACACACACACACACCATCACATACTCCACTCTACACACACACACACACACCATCACATACTCCACTCAACACACACACACACACCATCACATACTCCACTCAACACACACACACACACCATCACATACTCCACTCTACACACACACACACACACACACCATCACATACTCCACTCTACACACACACACCATCACATACTCCACTCTACACACACACACACACCATCACATACTCCACTCTACACACACACCATCACATACTCCACTCTACACACACACACACACACCATCACATACTCCACTCTACACACACACACTATCACATACTCCACTCTACACACACACACCATCACATACTCCACTCTACACACGCACACCCCCTAACCCCCCTTCCATCGGGCCTCATATTCCTTAAACACATCACATCATACACACATCCATCTCATTGTGTCCCCCCTAACATGCCCCTTCCCGTACCCCAGCCATCCTCATCCACATCCCATTGCCAACCCACTTACCTGAATTATTTCCCCCTTTCCTGGAATTGTTACGTTGGGACTGGTTACAAACTGGTTATGGTGGGACAGGTTACAGTCTCGTTACAGTAGGATTGGGTATGAATGACCTGGTTTCGGTGGGACTCTGGTTGCAGTGGGACTACCTATGTATTTGTTACGATGGGACTACAGGAACAAATGTGGTTGATGTTAACCTGTTTGACTGAACCTCTCTCTCTCTGTAGGTGGAAGACTCTCTCCCTTCTCTCTCTCTACAGATCAACATTCCCATCCTCTCTCTTTCCATCAGCATCTTGTCTGCTTTTGCTGCACTTTTCATCTTTCTGGCATTCAAACGTACGTTGTGTTCACTGACTGGTCCACATCAACAGGACCACCAACACTGACTAAAATTTTTATCTGTGCTGCAGGGGGGATTTACAGAGGAGGTTTCAGGACCCGCTGGTGAGTCCAGATGCAACTACATGACTGATTATCTGTTTCTGGAAGATGTTATCACTGATCTAAAGAGCACCTCTTCTATTCCTCCAGCTTCTCCTCTGATGAGCCACCTCACATTATCTATGAGATCCGGATGAGGAGGCCGATGCAAGAGAACATCTATACCCTGGACTAGAGACCTGGATGAGGTGAACATCCAGAGCCTTGACTAGAGATCTATGGAGGAAATTTCTAGAATCTTGTCAGTTATGTTCTTAAAATGTATTTAAATTTGTGTACATATGTTTCTGTGAATAACTAAAAAGTGCTGCACCATAAATGTTTCTTTTCTTTCAGGTGGTGCAGGTTCAATTCCTGGCTGAGAACACTTTGCTGCAGGTCACCTCAAGGGTTCTGGCCCTGTTTCCCATCCAGCTACTGGATCACAGATATTCTATGATATATATATATATATATATATATATATATATATATATATATATATATACATACATACATACATATATATATATACATATTTATGTATATGCCTCCTGGACCTCCCTGGTGAGGTGTTCCAGGCACGTCCCTCTGGGAGGAGACCCCGGGGAAGACCCAGGACACGCTGGAGGGATTATATCTCTCGGCTGGCCTGGGAACGCCTCGGGATCCCCCCCCGCAGAGTTGGCAAAGTTGGCTGGGGAGAGGAAGGTCTGGGCTTCCCTGCTGAGGCTGCTGACCCCGCGACCCGACCCCGGATAAGCGGCATGAAGATGAAGATGATAAAATTTAAATTACTTGCACTATTTTCTGTCATTTGAAAAATATTTTCGCGTTTTTTATGGAAGAATGGGATCTGTAATCAGATAAATTTGGCATATGGAGTTGCTAGGCAACGGAGGACTGGAGGACTATGGGTAATTCTCGTCCACTAAAGAGGCCGTCTCATTTTACTGACCATAAGCTCAGCTGTATGCAGAAGATGTAGAACCCTACTTAGCCTACGCAGTCTTCACACAGACCCTGAACTGAGACCTAGCCTCGGGCTGGGGGTCACAAGGAGCTTCTATTGTGAAGGAGTTGCGGTTGACCCGCCAAAACTGAGTCAGTTTAGTTTTAGGCTTTTGACCGTTGGAGGAATAAAGCCGACTGATGCAACTTGCCCTCGTCTCGCTTTCAGCGGGCTGTAGGTCCAACATAGACCTTCCAGTGGAGTCAGATCCAGGAGGCTCCTCCTCAGACCGGGTCCTGAAAAAAAACAGAAGTACTGCAGGTGCGCCTGCTGCTGGGTTTTGAACCTACAGTGTTATGAAGGTTTCTGTCTTTAATGTCGCCTTGTGCAGGATCCAAGTCAAGAGTCGATGCCATCTGTTGGTTTTCCTTTCGGAGGTTATTGATTATGAATTGGCTGATGCAGTGTCCTAGGATGACATGTTGGGAAGTGGTGCTGTACAAATAAAGCTGAATTTAATTGAACAGTTAGAAAAAAGTTTATTTATTCATTTGTTTGTTTGTTTTCACACAATCAACAACAAAAATGGCAAACTCCAAAATATCCAGGAAAAAAATCAAAATAAACATGAAAATAATAATTCACATCAAGGACTTGTTATTTATTGGATCGATAATAAATGTTGTTAAAATGTTTGGTTTTTATTTATTTATCTTTAAAAAATGTAGCAAGTTCTTTATGACACGACAAATCTAAATGTTTCTGTGTTCCACCTGAGGAACCTCTTACTGAACAGAACCAGAACCATCATCTCTTTAGTCGTTTGATTGTTTTTGCGGAGTAATCAGATTACTTCCGCTTCCGTTAGCCGTTTCCCTCCTTCGCTCAGGACAGATCACATGACCCTCACGGTGCTTTCTGATTGGTCCAGATGAGTGCAGTCACGTGCCCTGCAGTCGCCAACCATAGCATTGCGGTTGCTATGGACACGGATCCCAAACAAGCTGGACACGCACACACACGCGCACGCGTTTTTAGCCGCAGGTCAAGTCAGAAATATTCAGCCAACGTGAGCGCGCAGAAGGAGGACACGCACGCGGATCAGGTGAGGAGCGCGGGGACCATGACGGAGCCGAACCGCTGCAGATCCGGTTCGGTTTCCAGTCCAGGTCCGAAACCAAACTTCCGTCCGGTCCGACTGAATATTAATAAGTGAAAATCCGAGAAATGAGGTTCAGGTGGACTGTCTGTCACGGTGTCGTCATGACAACGTGTGAGAGAGAAATGTGTGTGTGCGCGCGTGCGTGCGTGTGTGTGTGGGGGGGGGGGGGACCGTCTGGAACCAGACGGAACCAGACAGTAGCAGATGGAACCAGACGGAAACAGACTTAACTACACAGAACCAGATGGAAACAGACGGAAACAGACTGAACCAGATGGAACTAGACGGAACTAGACAAAACCAGACAGAACCAGACGGAACCAGTGGAACCAGATGGAAACAGACGGAACCAGATGGAACTAGACGGAACTAGACAAAACCAGATAGAACCAGACGGAACCAGTGGAACCAGATGGAAACAGACGGAACCAGATGGAACTAGACGGAACTAGACAAAACCAGACAGAACCAGACGGAACCAGAAACAGATGGAACCAGACGGAACCAGATGGAACCAGACGGAGCCAGACAGAACCAGATGGAACCAGACGGAACCAGACGGAACCAGATGAAAACAGATGGAACCAGTGGAACCAGATGGAAACAGACGGAACCAGATGGAACCAGACGGAACCAGTGGAACCAGATGGAACCAGATGGAACTAGACGGAACTAGACAAAACCAGACAGAACCAGACGGAACCAGTGGAACCAGATGGAAACAGACGGAACCAGATGGAACTAGACGGAACTAGACAAAACCAGATAGAACCAGACGGAACCAGTGGAACCAGATGGAAGCAGACGGAACCAGATGGAAGCAGATGGAATCAGATGGAAGCAGATGGAAACAGAACCAGATGGAAGCAGATGGAAACAGAAACAGATGGAAGCAGATGGAACCAGATGGAAACAGTCGGAAGCAGACGGAACCAGATGGAAGCAGTCGGAAGCAGACGGAACCAGATGGAAGCAGTCGGAAGCAGACGGAACCAGATGGAAGCAGTCGGAAGCAGACGGAAGCAGATGGAAGCAGTCGGAAGCAGACGGAAGCAGATGGAATCAGATGGAAGCAGATGGAATCAGATGGAAGCAGATGGAATCAGATGGAATCAGATGGAAGCAGATGGAATCAGATGGAAGCAGATGGAAACAGGACCAGATGGAAGCAGATGGAAACAGACGGAAGCAGACGGAACCAGATGGAAGCAGATGGAAACAGGACCAGATGGAAGCAGATGGAAAAAGACGGAAGCAGATGGAATCAGATGGAATCAGATGGAAGCAGATGGAATCAGATGGAAGCAGATGGAAACAGGACCAGATGGAATCAGATGGAATCAGATGGAAGCAGATGGAATCAGATGGAAGCAGATGGAATCAGATGGAACCAGATGGAACCAGATGGAGCAAGACGGAAGCAGATGGAAACAGACGGAACCAGATGGAACCAGACGGAAGCAGATGGAAACAGGACCAGATGGAAGCAGATGGAAACAGACGGAACCAGATGGAAGCAGATGGAAACAGACGGAACCAGATGGAACCAGATGGAGCAAGACGGAAGCAGATGGAAACAGACGGAACCAGATGGAACCAGACGGAAGCAGACGGAACCAGATGGAAACAGAAACAGACGGAACCAGATGGAACCAGACGGAAGCAGAAACAGACGGAACCAGATGGAACCAGATGGAATCAGATGGAAACAGACGGAACCAGATGGAATCAGATGGAAACAGACGGAACCAGATGGAACCAGACGGAAGCAGATGGAAACAGAAACAGATGGAAACAGATGGAACCAGACGGAAGCAGATGGAAACAGAAACAGATGGAAACAGATGGAACCAGACGGAAGCAGATGGAAACAGAAACAGATGGAAACAGATGGAACCAGATGGAAACAGAAACAGATGGAACCAGATGGAAACAGATGGAACCAGATGGAAACAGACGGAACCAGACGGAAGCAGACGGAACCAGATGGAAACAGAAACAGATGGAAACAGACGGAACCAGATGGAACCAGACGGAAGCAGAAACAGACAGAACCAGATGGAACCAGACGGAACCAGATGGAACCAGACGGAAGCAGAAACAGACAGAACCAGATGGAACCAGACGGAGCAAGACGGAAGCAGAAACAGATGGAACCAGATGGAACCAGACGGAAGCAGATGGAAACAGAAACAGATGGAACCAGATGGAAACAGATGGAACCAGATGGAAACAGATGGAAACAGACGGAACCAGACGGAAGCAGACGGAACCAGATGGAAACAGAAACAGATGGAAACAGACGGAACCAGATGGAACCAGACGGAAGCAGAAACAGACAGAACCAGATGGAACCAGACGGAGCAAGACGGAAGCAGAAACAGACGGAACCAGATGGAACCAGACGGAAGCAGAAACAGACGGAACCAGATGGAACCAGATGGAAACAGACGGAAGCAGATGGAAACAGAACCAGATGGAATCAGACGGAACCAGACGGAAGCAGATGGAAACAGAACCAGATGGAATCAGATGGAAACAGACGGAGCAAGACGGAACCAGATGGAACCAGATGGAAGCAGATGGAAGCAGATGGAAACAGACGGAAGCAGACGGAACCAGATGGAAGCAGATGGAAACAGAAACAGATGGAACCAGATGGAAACAGACGGACCCAGATGGAACCAGATGGAACCAGATGGAAACAGATGGAAGCAGATGGAACCAGATGGAAGCAGATGGAAACAGACGGAAGCAGACGGAACCAGATGGAAGCAGATGGAAACAGAAACAGATGGAACCAGATGGAAACAGACGGACCCAGATGGAACCAGATGGAACCAGATGGAAACAGATGGAAGCAGATGGAATCAGATGGAACCAGATGGAACCAGATGGAAACAGATGGAAGCAGATGGAACCAGATGGAAGCAGATGGAAACAGACGGAAGCAGACGGAACCAGATGGAAGCAGATGGAACCAGATGGAACCAGATGGAACCAGATGGAACCAGATGGAAGCAGATGGAACCAGATGGAAGCAGATGGAAACAGACGGAAGCAGACGGAACCAGATGGAAGCAGATGGAAACAGAAACAGATGGAACCAGATGGAAGCAGATGGAAACTGACGGAGCAAGACAGAACCAGATGGAACCAGATGGAAGCAGATGGAAGCAGATGGAAACAGATGGAACCAGATGGAATCAGACGGAAGCAGACGGAACCAGATGGAAGCAGATGGAAACAGAAACAGACGGAACCAGATGGAAGCAGATGGAAACAGAAACAGATGGAACCAGATTGAAGCAGATGGAAACTGACGGAGCAAGACGGAACCAGATGGAACCAGATGGAACCAGATGGAAGCAGATGGAAACAGATGGAACCAGATGGAATCAGACGGAACCAGATGGAAACAGAAACAGATGGAAACAGACAGAACCAGATGGAACCAGACGGAGCAAGACGGAAGCAGAAACAGACGGAACCAGATGGAACCAGACGGAAGCAGAAACAGACGGAACCAGATGGAATCAGATGGAAACAGACGGAACCAGACGGAAGCAGATGGAAACAGACGGAAGCAGACGGAACCAGACGGAAGCAGAAACAGACGGAACCAGATGGAACCAGATGGAATCAGATGGAAACAGACGGAACCAGATGGAATCAGATGGAAACAGACGGAAGCAGACGGAACCAGACGGAAGCAGAAACAGACGGAACCAGATGGAACCAGACGGAGCAAGACGGAAGCAGACGGAAGCAGAAACAGACGGAACCAGATGGAACCAGATGGAATCAGATGGAAACAGACGGAAGCAGATGGAAACAGACGGAACCAGATGGAACCAGACGGAAGCAGAAACAGACGGAACCAGATGGAACCAGACGGAAGCAGAAACAGACGGAACCAGATGGAACCAGACGGAAGCAGATGGACACAGAACCAGATGGAATCAGATGGAAACAGACGGAACCAGATGGAATCAGATGGAAACAGACGGAAGCAGACGGAACCAGATGGAAGCAGATGGAAACAGAACCAGATGGAATCAGATGGAAACAGACGGAGCCAGACGGAAGCAGATGGAAACAGACGGAAGCAGACGGAACCAGATGGAAGCAGATGGAAACAGAACCAGATGGAATCAGATGGAAACAGACGGAACCAGATGGAATCAGATGGAAACAGACGGAAGCAGACGGAACCAGATGGAAGCAGATGGAAACAGAACCAGATGGAAGCAGATGGAAACAGACGGAACCAGATGGAATCAGATGGAAACAGACGGAAGCAGACGGAACCAGATGGAAGCAGATGGAAACAGAACCAGACGGAAGCAGATGGAAACAGAACCAGATGGAATCAGATGGAAACAGACGGAAGCAGATGGAAACAGAACCAGATGGAATCAGATGGAAACAGACGGAACCAGACGGAAGCAGATGGAAACAGAACCAGATGGAATCAGATGGAAACAGACGGAACCAGATGGAACCAGACGGAATCAGATGGAAACAGAACCAGATGGAATCAGATGGAAACAGACGGAACCAGACGGAAGCAGAAACAGACGGAACCAGATGGAACCAGACGGAAGCAGATGGAAACAGAACCAGATGGAATCAGATGGAAACAGACGGAAGCAGATGGAAACAGAACCAGATGGAATCAGATGGAAACAGACGGAAGCAGATGGAAACAGAACCAGATGGAATCAGACGGAACCAGACGGAAGCAGATGGAAACAGAACCAGATGGAATCAGACGGAACCAGACGGAAGCAGATGGAAACAGAACCAGATGGAATCAGATGGAATCAGACGGAACCAGACGGAAGCAGATGGAAACAGAACCAGATGGAATCAGACGGAACCAGACGGAACCAGATGGAAACAGAACCAGATGGAATCAGACGGAACCAGACGGAAGCAGATGGAAACAGAACCAGATGGAATCAGATGGAAACAGAACCAGATGGAATCAGATGGAAACAGAACCAGATGGAATCAGATGGAAACAGAACCAGATGGAAACAGAACCAGATGGAATCAGATGGAAACAGAACCAGATGGAAACAGACGGAGCCAGACGGAACCAGACGGAACCAGATGGAACCAGACGGAAGCAGATGGAAACAGAAACAGATGGAACCAGATGGAATCAGATGGAAACAGACGGAACCAGACGGAACCCGGGACAGCCTGTAAACTGAGGGACATGAGGGCCATAATGTTGCTGATCAATAGTCTGATCAGGATCAAACGAATGCAGTTGGGTTGGATCGGTGAGGATTAAAAATGAACATAAAAGTTTATTCACTTTAAGAAATGTTTATAATGAATGAAGTCTGAAGACCTGAAGGTGTGATTTTACTGTGATGAATCCTGTTTCTGCTGGATCTGCTCATACATTCATTTCACAGCCTGTTGGCCTCAAAGCCCTGAGACTGAAAACATCATGTCTGTATATCGAATCTACGACTACGTCTCCATGGAAACAACACGTCTCCATGGAAACGTCAGGCCTCCATGGAAACGTCACGTCTCCATGGAAACAACACATCTCCATGGAAACAATACATCTCCATAGAAACGTCATGTCTCCATGGAAACGTCAGGCCTCCATGGAAACGTCACGTCTCCATGGAAACAATACATCTCCATAGAAACGTCATGTCTCCATGGAAACGTCAGGCCTCCATAGAAACGTCATGTCTCCATGGAAACGTCAGGCCTCCATGGAAACAACACATGTGCGTTCCAACAGCAAGTACGAACATCATGTCTGGAGGATGAAGACAGACGTGGTTTTCATGTTTTCATGGAATTTAAAGGGCTGAATGAAAAGCGTTGACTTTTCAGGAGAACCAGCGTCATGCCGAAGAAGGGGAAGAAAGGAGTTGGAAAGATGGAGGAGGAGCGACTTCTGCAGCTCCAGCAAAGAGTTCAGGTTGAGGAGGAGATAACCAAAAAGAAGGAGGAGATGCTCACGCTGTACCTGCAGGTAACTCCGACTAACATCTGAGCAGCACAGAGAAGACTCCTCCTCATGCAGGGGTCTCTTCTGACATGTTGTTCCTCTCCCTTCTCCTACTGGTCAGGACAAGCTGCAGAAGGAGCAGAAGAACTCCGCTGTGAATCTGCTGAAGCTGTCCAACGCCTGGAGGATGAGTCTGCGTCAGACCCAAATCCTGGAGCTGCAAAACGACGTCCCCGTCCTTCGCCAGGTCTTTGAAAGGAAGCTGGACCAGCTGAATGCTGTCCTCCAGGTGAGAAGTTCTCCTGTCGGGTCCTCCTCCTAATCTCCTGGTCTGATCATCATGGTCCTGTTCCTGTCCTACTGGTCCTGTCCTACTGGTCCTGTCCGCCTTAGTCCTGTCCTACTGGTCCTGTCCGCCTTAGTCCTGTCCTACTGGTCCTGTCCGCCTTAGTCCTGTCCTACTGGTCCTGTCCCATCTTCCTGGTCCTGCCCTCCTTAGTCCTGTCCTACTGGGCCCGTTCTCCTTCGTCCTTTCCTACTGGTCCCGTTCTCCTTCGTCCTGTCCTACTGGTCCCGTTCTCCTTCGTCCTGTCCTTCTGGTCCTGTCCTACTGGTCCCGTTCTCCTTCGTCCTGTCCTTCTGGTCCTGTCCTACTGGTCCCGTTCTCCTTAGTCCTGTCCTACTGGTCCTGTCCTACTGGTCCCGTTCTCCTTCGTCCTGTCCTTCTGGTCCTGTCCTACTGGTCCCGTTCTCCTTCGTCCTGTCCTTCTGGTCCTGTCCTACTGGTCCCGTTCTCCTTCGTCCTGTCCTTCTGGTCCTGTCCTACTGGTCCCGTTCTCCTTCGTCCTGTCCTTCTGGTCCTGTCCTACTGGTCCCGTTCTCCTTAGTCCTGTCCTACTGGTCCTGTCCTACTGGTCCTGTCCTACTGGTCCCGTTCTCCTTAGTCCTGTCCTACTGGTCCTGTCCTACTGGTCCCGTTCTCCTTCGTCCTGTCCTACTGGTCCCGTTCTCCTTAGTCCTTTCCTACTGGTCCTGTTCTACTGGTCCCGTTCTCCTTAGTCCTGTCATACTGGTCCTGTCCTACTGGTCCCGTTCTCCTTAGTCCTGTCATACTGGTCCTGTCCTACTGGTCCCGTTCTCCTTAGTCCTGTCCTACTGGTCCTGTCCTACTGGTCCCGTTCTCCTTAGTCCTGTCCTACTGGTCCTGTCCTACTGGTCCCGTTCTCCTTAGTCCTGTCCTACTGGTCCCGTTCTCCTTCGTCCTGTCCTTCTGGTCCTGTCCTACTGGTCCTGTCCTACTGGTCCCGTTCTCCTTAGTCCTGTCCTACTGGTCCCGTTCTCCTTAGTCCTGTCATACTGGTCCTGTCCTACTGGTCCCGTTCTCCTTCGTCCTGTCCTACTGGTCCTGTCCCACTGGTCCCGTTCTCCTTAGTCCTGTCCTTCTGGTCCTGTCCTACTGGTCCCGTTCTCCTTAGTCCTGTCCTACTAGTCCTGTCCTACTGGTCCTGTCCTACTGGTCCCGTTCTCCTTAGTCCTGTCCTACTGGTCCTGTCCTACTGGTCCCGTTCTCCTTCGTCCTGTCCTACTGGTCCCGTTCTCCTTAGTCCTTTCCTACTGGTCCTGTTCTACTGGTCCCGTTCTCCTTAGTCCTGTCATACTGGTCCTGTCCTACTGGTCCCGTTCTCCTTAGTCCTGTCATACTGGTCCTGTCCTACTGGTCCTGTCCTACTGGTCCCGTTCTCCTTAGTCCTGTCCTACTGGTCCTGTCCTACTGGTCCCGTTCTCCTTCGTCCTGTCCTACTGGTCCCGTTCTCCTTAGTCCTGTCCTACTGGTCCTGTTCTACTGGTCCCGTTCTCCTTAGTCCTGTCATACTGGTCCCGTTCTCCTTAGTCCTGTCATACTGGTCCTGTCCTACTGGTCCCGTTCTCCTTAGTCCTGTCATACTGGTCCTGTCCTACTGGTCCCGTTCTCCTTAGTCCTGTCATACTGGTCCTGTCCTACTGGTCCCGTTCTCCTTAGTCCTGTCCTACTGGTCCTGCCCTACTGGTCCCGTTCTCCTTAGTCCTGTCCTACTGGTCCTGTCCTACTGGTCCCGTTCTCCTTAGTCCTGTCCTACTGGTCCTGTCCTACTGGTCCCGTTCTCCTTAGTCCTGTCCTACTGGTCCCGTTCTCCTTCGTCCTGTCCTTCTGGTCCTGTCCTACTGGTCCCGTTCTCCTTAGTCCTGTCCTACTGGTCCTGTCCTACTGGTCCCGTTCTCCTTAGTCCTGTCCTACTGGTCCTGTCCTACTGGTCCCGTTCTCCTTCGTCCTGTCCTACTGGTCCCGTTCTCCTTAGTCCTGTCCTACTGGTCCTGTTCTACTGGTCCCGTTCTCCTTAGTCCTGTCATACTGGTCCTGTCCTACTGGTCCCGTTCTCCTTAGTCCTGTCATACTGGTCCTGTCCTACTGGCCCCGTTCTCCTTAATCCTGTCCTACTGGTCCTGTCCTACTGGTCCCGTTCTCCTTAGTCCTGTCCTACTGGTCCCGTTCTCCTTCGTCCTGTCCTTCTGGTCCTGTCCTACTGGTCCCGTTCTCCTTAGTCCTGTCCTACTGGTCCTGTCCTACTGGTCCCGTTCTCCTTAGTCCTGTCCTACTGGTCCTGTCCTACTGGTCCCGTTCTCCTTAGTCCTGTCCTACTGGTCCTGTCCTACTGGTCCTGTCCTACTGGTCCTGTCCTACTGGTCCCGTTCTCCTTAGTCCTGTCCTACTGGTCCCGTTCTACTTAGTCCTGTCCTACTGGTCCCGTTCTCCTTAGTCCTGTCCTACTGGTCCTGTCCTACGGGTACTTTCCTTCTGATTATGTCCCATCTTCTTTAGTCCTTTCCTATTGGTCCTGTCTTACTGGTCCTGTCCTACTGGTCCCGTTCTCCTTAGTCCTCTCCTACTGGTCCTGTCCTACTGGTCCCGTTCTCCTTAGTCCTGTCCTACTGGTCCTGTCCTACTGGTCCCGTTCTCCTTCGTCCTTTCCTACTGGTCCTGTCCTACTGGTCCCGTTCTCCTTAGTCCTGTCCTACTGGTCCTGTCCTACTGGTCCCTTTCTCCTTAGTCCTGTCCTACTGGTACTGTCCTTCTGATTATGTCCCATCTTCTTTAGTCCTGTCCTATTGGTCCTGTCTGACTGGTCCCGTTCTCCTTAGTCCTGTCCTACTGGTCCTGTCGTACTGGTCCCGTTCTCCTTAGTCCTGTCCTACTGGTCCTGTCCTTCTGATTATGTCCCATCTTCTTTAGTCCTGTCCTATTGGTCCTGTCCTACTGGTCCCGTTCTCCTTAGTCCTGTCCTACTGGTCCTGTCCTACTGGTCCCGTTCTCCTTCGTCCTTTCCTACTGGTCCTGTCCTACTGGTCCCGTTCTCCTTAGTCCTGTCCTACTGGTCCTGTCCTACTGGTCTCGTTCTCCTTCGTCCTGTCCTACTGGTCCCGTGCTCCTTAGTCCTGTCCTACTGGTCCCGTTCTCCTTAGTCCTGTCCTACTGGTCCTTTCCTACTGGTCCCGCTCTCCTTAGTCCTGTCCTTCTGGTCCTGTCCTACTGGTCCCGTTCTCCTTAGTCCTGTCCTTCTGGTCCTGTCCTACTGGTCCTGTCCTCCTGGTCCCGTTCTCCTTAGTCCTGTCCTACTGGTCCTGTCCCACTGGTCCCGTTCTCCTTAGTCCTGTCCTACTGGTCCTGTCCCACTGGTCCCGTTCTCCTTAGTCCTGTCCTACTGGTCCTGTCCCACTGGTCCCGTTCTCCTTAGTCCTGTCCTACTGGTCCTGTCCCACTGGTCCCGTTCTCCTTAGTCCTGTCCTACTGGTCCTGTCCCACTGGTCCCGTTCTCCTTAGTCCTGTCCTACTGGTCCTGTCCCACTGGTCCCGTTCTCCTTAGTCCTGTCCTACTGGTCCTGTCCCACTGGTCCCGTTCTCCTTAGTCCTGTCCTACTGGTCCTGTCCCACTGGTCCCGTTCTCCTTAGTCCTGTCCTACTGGTCCTGTCCCACTGGTCCCGTTCTCCTTAGTCCTGTCCTACTGGTCCTGTCCCACTGGTCCCGTTCTCCTTAGTCCTGTCCTACTGGTCCTGTCCCACTGGTCCCGTTCTCCTTAGTCCTGTCCTACTGGTCCTGTCCTACTGATTATGTCCCATCTGCCTGGTCCTGTGACACTGGTCCCGTTCTCCATGTTTTGTCCTGTGTTTGTGTTCCAGAAAGTGATGTATGAGCTGCAGGAGGCGGAGTTTCAGGCGGAGCAGGTGCAGCGGAGCCACCTGGAGCATGTAGAGCATCTGTGGTTTCATCAGGAAGAAAATCTGGAGCATCTTCAGCAGCTGTGGAGGAAAGACCTCGAGAACCTGCAGGCCCACCACAGGTCTGAGAGGTGAGGGACCCCCAGAACCAGGACCTCAGCCTCAAGCTGGATCTGTGTGCCATTTACAGGGAACAGATCCTGGTTCAGACCCTGCAGTGCACAGTCCTACTTCAGGTCCTACCTGGATCCTGGTCCAGACCCTGCAGTGCACAGTAGGGCCCGACCGATATATCAGCCGGACGATATTATCAGCCGATATCGGGGTCCGGGGTGATATTGGCTATCTGTAAAAAATTGCCGATTTTTTATTGATTTATTTTTGTCATATTTCTTTCTGCATCTCCATTAATGAGACTGCCCAGTTAAAAATGTAGTTGCGCTACTTATCCAGCAGATGGCGCCCATGTCTGCTGGTTAAGTAGCCGGGGTGGGGCCATCCTTGCTCATGGCTTCCTACCGTGGAAGCCGAGACAGAGCAAACCGGACGGTGAAACAGATAGACACTGAGCCAAGTAAAGTCACATCTGCTCACCAGCATTTTATATTTAAATGTCAAAAAAAAGAACAGTTATGTTTTCCCTCTTACATTCTCTAGACAGGTCATTGCGTGCCTCGTGGCCGCGCTGCGTTTAAAGCTACGATAATTCTTACATTGCTAAAAGTTAAGCATGCACAAATAAAATGTGAAGCATAGCTGTCGCATAAAAATATTAAACTGGTGTGTTTTTAGTGACAAAGTTATTGTGTTTCTTTCTCTGACCTAAAATAAGAGTAGTTTTCGTTAAACGGCTCTTACTCATCATTAAAACATGTAGCAACCTGCTCTGTTAATACATCCATCCACACGGTGGGTTCTACTGTTACTGCAAGTAGTGCAGTCCATCACACCATGCAACATTTTCAGGCCCAAGCATGATTAATATTATATATAATAAGAAAGATATTGGGGTTTTGTGACGGATAGACAGACTGGACAGACTATGCTTAAGTTAAATAGCGACTATCGTCATCATCTCTAAAAATAGCCATAATCTGACGGCTGTTTTTTCCCAACAGTGTCTTTAAAAATGACAACTTTACATGTTATAGAGGCGCCCCCAAAACACCTGCAGTCATGAGGGTTGGGGTTGGGGTTAGGGTTAGGGTTAGGGTTGGTGTTGGGGTTATTAGATTGCCATTCATTCTCTATGTAAAATGGAAGGATTCCATTTTCTCATTGACGCTCCATTCATTCCAAATTCCAGATTCCATGTGGAATTTATCGCAATTTGGAAGTCACTAGGGGGCAGTGTTGTACCACAAATGGAAGTTGGAAGATCAAATTGGAAGTTGATTTAAATACATTTTTGGAACCAAATCTAACCAAAATCATCAATTATATTATTTTATCCCCTTTATTAGCCCGAATATGCCTAATGTCCTCTAATCACCTGGAATGTGTGGGAAACTGATGGGGGACTTCCAATGACCCAAATATAAGCCTTGGTTGCATCCAAGCAGCCATATGTAGCTCCACATAACCCTAACCACATGTGCCAGATGGCTTGCTAGAGGTCCGCAGTGTATGGGCTGAACATTGTGGGTATTGGTCTGATTACAAAGGCCCACCTATGCAAAGCAGACGGGGGGTCTGTCCCAATGTAATACGAAGAAAAAACGTTTTTGGTGGTAGATATGCAGTGTAACATTCCCCATGGAGCTAGGTTAGTGTATTATTATGTGTGCTGTATGCCTCCCTCTTTAAAATGCTCCAGGTTTGGAGGAGATCAGACACCTTCCATTTTCAGGAAAGGGTCCAGGGCTGTTGATGAAGATATCTTTGTATAGGTCATGTTCGAATGAGGCACGTGGGGTCTATGGCTGCGACAGGAGGTGTGACCAAAGTGGGTCAATATCCACATTTTGGGCCCTCATCCTAGAGTGCAGGAAAGGTCTCAGAATAAAATGATTGCATTTCTGGAAGGTCCCACACAAGCCCCCAAGACAGGAGGCCTGTATGTCAGACTTGAAAAATCAATGGATCTCTGCTCCTGAAACTCTCAGAGCTGAAACTCAACTTCACTGATGGACCTAGAAGGTGGGGGATGGGCAGTCCAAAGCCTAAAAATGTCCAAACTTTGAAGGGGCATATCTCTGCTAAGGAGGGTCGCAGGAGCCATCCAAAGGCATCGACGTGCTCGTGGTGAAGCCCACTACAACATACCTGGGGCCTGAGGGTGTGGCTTAAAGCTTTGGACCAAAGTTGGTCTTGGCCCCAAAACAGCTTTGATCGCTCGAAGAGTGAGTCGAGACGTGCTTGGGACTGTTTCAACCATCTCTGTAGGTCCCGCGGTCTTTGAGAAATTAAACCAAGAAATTAGTCCGAAACTGAATGGGGATAAATATGGGAATGGAATTGTGGAAGGACAAAATGGCCGCTAAATTAGGGGTTGGCTTAGGGTTGGGGCAATAAAAAATACAAACATGTAAGCCCTGGAAGGTCCCACACAGGCCCCCAAGACAGGAGGCCTATATGTCAGACTTGAAAAATCAATGGATCTCTGCTCCTGAAACTCTCAGAGCTGAAACTCAACTTCACTGATGGACCAAGAAGGTGGGGGATGGGCAGACAATTCCATGTTCCTATTTAAAAAAGGTTCAAGTCTTATCTCCTGAGATATGTTGGTGCACAGTAAGTCCTTTACCAATGCACCAAAATTCAGCCACCTGCTTCCTGTCAGGTGGTATTGCCCCACATCCACATTCCATTTTCCTATTTATTCAAGATCAGTGCGTCATCCCTAACCTTTTTAGACAGGCATTTTGGAATTGTGAAAATGTTACTTTTTCTAGTAAAAAACACACCAATCCTGTTAGGCTCGATAACCCAATCGCAGCGGTCACATGGACATTGGTGTATGACAAACAGTCCCAGAATTACACCCTATCAAGTGAAAACACCCACTTTTCGGGGCGTGTAACTTTTGAACCATTTGACCGAAACGTGTAAATGAGGTGTCTACGGAAAGGGGGCAAAAGCCTCTACAACATATCTCAGACACTTGCCTTCACTTGGCATGCTGTTTGAGTAAACTTCCGTAGAGGCTTAGAAATTGTGATTTTTAGGGTGGTGGGGGATCTCAAGAATGCGGGGGTGCAGCAGGACAGAGGAGTCATCTTCAGAAGGTACTAGGGACCCAACCAAGAGATATAAAAATCAGCTCCATCGGATCCCTCTTTCTTTCTGACCAATGACCCATTTTGCCAACAAAAATGCAGTAAAGATCCAATGGTGTCCAGTGCCTACATACATGGCAGTTCTGGGGATGATATTTCTGTGTTTCAAGGCCAATCGGGACAAGTGAGGGCTCGTTGGAAAGGTCTTGGTACCCTGAATCCAAAAATGTAAGAATGTGGCCTCTGCAGTGTACCATTCAGACACTAGGTGGTGCCAAAGCCTAAAATTGTCCAAATTTTGAGGGGGCATATCTCCTTAAAGGAGGAACGCAAGAGCACAATGGAGGCATCTATGCAATCGTGGCAAGACCCCCTACAACATATTTAGAGCCTCTGAGCATAGCTTAAAGTTTTGGCAAAAGTTGTCTGCACGCCCCCCAAAATCACACCACATAAACACCATGTCACTGTGAGTGCAGTCATGGGCCACACGCCCCCCAAGTTTCCTCCTGAGAAATCACACTCCAGCTCTCACACCCATTGAGCCAGGCCTGTGTGTTTGAGATATGTTGGTGCACAGTAAGTCATCTACCAATGCACCAAAATTCATCCCTCTGACTCCTTCCTGTCAGGTGGTATTGCCCCACATCCACATTCCATTTTTCTATTTATTCAAGATCAGTGCGTCATCCCTAACCTTTTTAGACAGGCATTTGGAATTGTGAAAATGATACTTTTTCTAGTAAAAAACACACCAATCCTGTTAGGCTCGATAACCCGATCGCAGCGGTCACATGGACATTGGTGTATGACAAACAGTCCCAGAATTACACCCTATCAAGTGAAAACACCCACTTTTGGGGGTGTGTAACTTTTGAACCATTTGACCGAAACATGTATATGAGGTGTCTATGGAAAGGGGGAAAAAGCCTCGACAACATATCCCAGACACTTGCCTTCACTTGGCATGCTGTTTGAGTAAACTTCCGTAGAGGCTTAGAAATTGCGATTTTTAGGAGGAGGGGGGGAGATCTAAAGAATGCAGGGGTGCAGCAAGACAGAGGAGTCATCTTCAGAAGGTACTAGGGACCCAACCAAGAGATATAAAAATCAGCTCCATCGGATCCCTTTTTCTTTCTGACCAATGACCCATTTTGCCAACAAAAATGCAGTAAAGATCCAATGGTGTCCAGTGCCTACATACATGGCAGTTCTGGGGATGATATTTCTGTGTTTCAAGGCCAATCGGGACAAGTGAGGGCTCGTTGGAAAGGTCTTGGTACCCTAAATCCAAAAATGTGTACCATTCAGACGCTAGGTGGTGCCAAAGCCTAAAACTGTCCAAATTTTGAAGGGGGCATATCTCCTTAAAGGAGGGTCGCAAGAGCACGCCGGAGGCATCTATGCGATCGTGGCAAGGCCCCCTACAACATATTTAGGGCCTCTGAGCATAGCTCAAAGTTTTGGCAAAAGTTGTCTGCACGCCCCCCAAAAATCACACCACATAAACACCATGTCACTGTGAGTGCAGCCATGGGCCACACGCCCCCCAAGTTTCCTCCTGAGAAATCACACTCCAGCTCTCACACCCATTGAGCCAGGCCTGTGTGCTTGAGATATGTTGGTGCACAGTAAGTCCTCTACCAATGCACCAAAATTCAGCCCTCTGACTCCTTCCTGTCAGGTGATATTGCCCCACATCCACATTCCATTTTTCTATTTATTCAAGATCAGTGCGTCATCCCTAACCTTTTTAGATAGGAATTTGGCATTTTTGCAGAACGTGAATGAAGCAGAATAAATAGGAATATGGAAGAAAGGTTAGGGATAAATAGGAATTTGTCATTTTTGCAGAACGTGAATGAAGCAGAATAAATAGGAATATGGAAGAAAGGTTAGGGATAAATAGGAATTTGGAATTTTTGCAGAACGTGAATCAAGCAGAATAAATAGGAATATGGAAGAAAGGTTAGTGATAAATAGGAATTTGGAATTTTTGCAGAACGTGAATCAAGCAGAATAAATAGGAATATGGAAGAAAGGTTAGGGATAAATAGGAATTTGGAATTTTTGCAGAACGTGAATGAAGCAGAATAAATAGGAATATGGAAGAAAGGTTAGGGATAAATAGGAATTTGGAATTTTTGCAGAACGTGAATGAAGCAGAATAAATAGGAATATGGAAGAAAGGTTAGGGATAAATAGGAATTTGGAATTTTTGCAGAACGTGAATGAAGCAGAATAAATAGGAATATGGAAGAAAGGTTAGGGATAAATAGGAATTTGGAATTTTTGCAGAACGTGAATGAAGCAGAATAAATAGGAATATGGAAGAAAGGTTAGGGATAAATAGGAATTTGTCATTTTTGCAGAATGTGAATCAAGCAGAATAAATAGGAATATGGAAGTAAGGTTAGGGATAAATAGGAATTTGTCATTTTTGCAGAACGTGAATGAAGCAGAATACATAGGAATATGGAAGAAAGGTTAGGGATAAATAGGAATTTGGAATTTTTGCAGAACGTGAATGAAGCAGAATAAATAGGAATATGGAAGAAAGGTTAGGGATGAATAGGAATTTAGAATTTTTGCAGAACGTGAATGAAGCAGAATAAATAGGAATATGGAAGAAAGGTTAGGGATAAATAGAAATTTGGAATGTTTGCAGAACGTGAATGAAGCAGAATAAATGGGAATATGCAAGAAAAGTTTGGGATAAATAGGAATTTGGAATGTTTGCAGAACGTGAATGAAGCAGAATAAATAGGAATATGGAAGAAAGGTTACGGATAAATAGGAATTTGGAATTTTTGCAGACGGATTGCAGCAGAATGAAAAGAATATGCAAGAAAAGTTTGGGATAAATAGGAATTTGGAATTTCGGGAGACAACGACAAATAAATAGGAATATGGAAGAAAGGTCAGAGATGAAGGAATTGGGAATTTTTGGAGACCACAAATGTGGCAACATAAATGTGAACTGAAAAAACTGCTAAAATAACAATTTCCCCCATAGTTTGGGGTCCTCCTGAGTTAACTGGGCATGGTTTAAGTCAATTCTTAGCATCTTCCAAATCTTGCCCCATTGGAAATAATAGGACTTGGATCCCTCTTTCTTTCTGACCAATGACCCATTTTGCCAACAAAAATGCAGTAAAGATCCAATGGTGTCCAGTGCCTACATACATGGCAGTTCTGGGGATGATATTTCTGTGTTTCAAGGCCAATCGGGACAAGTGAGGGCTCGTTGGAAAGGTCTTGGTACCCTGAATCCAAAAATGTAAGAATGTGGCCTCTGCAGTGTACCATTCAGACACTAGGTGGTGCCAAAGCCTAAAATTGTCCAAATTTTGAGGGGGCATATCTCCTTAAAGGAGGAACGCAAGAGCACAATGGAGGCATCTATGCAATCGTGGCAAGACCCCCTACAACATATTTAGAGCCTCTGAGCATAGCTTAAAGTTTTGGCAAAAGTTGTCTGCACGCCCCCCCAAATCACACCACATAAACACCATGTCACTGTGAGTGCAGTCATGGGCCACACGCCCCCCAAGTTTCCTCCTGAGAAATCACACTCCAGCTCTCACACCCTGTGAGCCAGGCCTGTGTGTTTGAGATATGTTGGTGCACAGTAAGTCATCTACCAATGCACCAAAATTCATCCCTCTGACTCCTTCCTGTCAGGTGGTATTGCCCCACATCCACATTCCATTTTTCTATTTATTCAAGATCAGTGCGTCATCCCTAACCTTTTTAGACAGGCATTTGGAATTGTGAAAATGATACCAATGGGGCAAGATTTGGATAGGAATTTGGTATAAAGAGGAATTTGGAATTTTTGCAGACGGATTGCAGCAGAATGAAAAGAATATGCAAGAAAAGTTTGGGATAAATAGGAATTTGGAATTTCGGGAAACAACGACAAATAAATAGGAATATGGAAGAAAGGTCAGAGATGAAGGAATTGGGAATTTTTGGAGACCACAAATGTGGCAACATAAATATGAACTGAAAAAACTGCTAAAATAACAATTTCCCCCATAGTTTGGGGTCCTCCTGAGTTAACTGGGCATGGTTTAAGTCAATTCTTAGCATCTTCCAAATCTTGCCCCATTGGAAATAATAGGACTTGGAAGTTGGAATTTGTGGCAAAGTATTGGTGGGGGGATTTGAAAAAAGTTTGTGAGGGACCTATTTCGAAACACATTTTAGATGATTTAGAGTCGATAGGACCCCACATTGCAGTTGCAATTGGGGGAGTCTTCCATACAAAGAAGATGGAAGGGGTACATAGACGTATTTCCATAATATGTGTATGTGATTGTTTTTTTTAGTCAAAGTGAGTAAAACTGCTAAAATAACAATTTTCTCCATAGTTTGGAGTCCACCTGAGTGTACTCAGCATGGTTTAAGTCAATTCTGAGCATCTTCCAAATCTTGCGCCATTGGAAATAATAGGACTTGGAAGTTGGAATTTGTGGCAAAGTACTGGTGGGGGGATTTGAGAAAGGTTTGTGAGGGACCTATTAAGAAAGGGCCTTTGAGAATAGCTCCAAGTTTTGGCAAAAGTTGTCTGCACGCCCCCCAAAATCACACCACATAAACACCATGTCACTGTGAGCGCAGCCATGGGTCACACGCCCCCCAAGTTTCCTCCTGAGAAATCACACTCCAGCTCTCACACCCTGTGAGCCAGGCCTGTGTGTTTGAGATATGTTGGTGCACAGTAAGTCATCTACCAATGCACCAAAATTCATCCCTCTGACTGCTTCCGATCAGGTGGTATTGCCCCACATCCACATTCCACTTTTCTATTTATTCAAGATCAGTGCGTCATCCCTAACCTTTTTAGATAGGAATTTGGAATTTCTGAAGACAATAAACACAGTGAAATAAATAGGAATTTGGAAGGTTAGGGATAAATAGGAATTTAGAATTTTTGCAGAACGTGAAAGAAGCAGAATAAATAGGAATATGGAAGAAAGGTTAGGGATGAATAGGAATTTGGAATTTTTGCAGAATGTGAATGAAGCAGAATAAATAGGAATGTGGAAGAAAGGTTACGGATAAATAGGAATTTGGAATTTTTGCAGACGGATTGCAGCAGAACGAAAAGAATATGCAAGAAAAGTTTGGGATAAATAGGAATTTGGAATTTTTGCAGAACGTGGAAGCAGCAGCATAAATAGGAATTTGGAAGACAGATCAGGGATGAACATGAATTTGGAATATATGCAGACTGCAATTGCAGTGACATAAATAGGAATATGGAAGAATGGTGGGGATAAATAGGAATTTGGAATTTTTGCAGACTGATTGCAGCAGAATGAAAAGAATATGCAAGAAAAGTTTGGGATAAATAGGAATTTGGAATTTCGGAGACAACGACAAATAAATAGGATTATGGAAGAAAGGTCAGAGATGAAAGAATTGGGAATTTTTGGAGACCACAAATGTGGTAACATAAATATGAACTGAAAAAACTGCTAAAATAACAATTTTCCCCATAGTTTGGGGTCCCCCTGACTGTACTGGGCATGGTTAAAGTCAGTTCTGACCATCTTTCAAATTATACCCCATTGGACATAATAGGACTTGGAAGTTGGAATTTGTGACTAAGTATGTGATTGGGTTTTTTTTAGTCAAAGTGAGTAAAACTGCTAAAATAACAATTTTCCCCAAAGTTTGGAGTCCCCCTGACTGTACTGGGCATGGTTAAAGTCAATTCTGAGCATCTTCCAAATTATACCCCATTGGAAATAATAGGACTTGGAAGTTGGACTTTGTGGCGAAGTACTGGTGCCGGGATTTGAAAAAGGTTTGTGAGGGACCTATTTAGAAACCATTTCCATATGTATATGTGATTGTTTTTTTTAGTCGAAGTGAGTAAAACTGCTGAAATAACAATTTCCCCCATCGTTTGGAGTCCCCCTGAGTTTACTGGGCATGGTTTGAGTCCATTCTGAGCGTCTTCCAAACGGGGTTGAGGTTAGGGTTAAGGGATACCCATTTGTTAGAAATTTGGACACTTATACTTATGATTAGTGGTGCAACGGATCATCATTGATCCGCGATCCGTTCGGATCAGTATCTACGGTTCGGCACACACGTGATCCGCGGATTGATATGGAAAAAAAAGAAAGCTGCGTGAATAATCGTTCCACACAAGTGCAGCGTGGTCATGGCGAGTGGAGGAACTTGAACGCCCCGGTTCCTGTCTGGGCACACTTTGGTTTCCCTGTCAGATACGATGAAGAAGGAAAGAGGTCAGCTGATAAAACAGTGACGGTGTGTCGGCACTGTGGAATAAGAAAACCGGATTTATATTTTTTAAATGGGTGAATAATTCAGATCGTTCATGGTGTCTAGACATGAGTTTAAGAATGAGCTGAGAATGTTTTAGCTTTGAGGAATATTTTGGAATATTTTTCTGGTGGATGGATTCATCGGCAATTATATCGGCTCTAAAGTCTTTATATCGGTATCGGTATCAAAACATCCATATCGGTCGGGCCCTAACGCACAGTCCTTCTTCAAGACCTAAACCTCGATCCTGGTCCAGACCCTGCAGTGCACAGTTCTGCAAGACCTAAACCTGGATCCTGGTCCAGACCCTGCAGTGCACAGTTCTTCTTCAAGACCTAAACCTGGATCCTGGTCCAGACCCTGCAGTTCACAGTTCTTCTTCAAGACCTAAACCTGGATCCTGGTCCAGACCCTGCAGTTCACAGTTCTTCTTCAAGACCTAAACCTGGATCCTGGTCCAGACCCTGCAGTGCACAGTCCTTCTTCAGGACCTTAACCTGGATCTGTGTGGCGTTTACAGGGAACAGATCCTGGTCCAGACCCTGCAGTTCCGAACCAGTCTTCAAGACCACGTCTTGTCTGCAGAGCAGAGCAGCAAAGAGAAGATGGAGGAGATCGAGAACCTGTACAAAAGGTTGAATGTGTCCACTGTGGACATGAAAGAGGTATGGCGGAGACACTCAGGTCCTGGCTCAGAGGTTTCGTCTCAGCTGTGTTTCAACTCTTGGTCTGTGAACAGGAGTGCACGATGAACCTGGAGGACACGGAGGGCAACGGTCTGGAGAAACTGCAGCTTGACATTGCTGTGGACGATCAGGACGAGCAGACTGCCAGAAAGCAGCATCAGATTCCGTTAAACATGAGGAACGCTACGAGGATGATGGTCAGTTGTAGTCACGACAACTTTCTGACATCCGCAAGTTGTCGTGTCGAGGTTATACATCCTTTATTGCCTGATGTTCTCATGGTGTTATTGTCAGCCATGTTCCTGCCAGCGGGGGGCACAATAAAGCCCCCAGACCAGATGCTGAGTTTGTAGGACAAAACAAACTGACGACTATGGCAACGATAGGAGAAGGAGTGTGATTGGTTCATTTAGAGATCCCTACAGGGAAACTACAGCAGGATTAAAGCATATCATGGGGTCTCCTACTGGTTCCCACTGGTCCCCACTGGCCCCATACTGGCCGCCAACTGGCCCCCTACTGGCACCCTACTGGTCCCCACTGGCCCCATACTGGCCGCCGACTGGCTCCCTACTGGTCCCCACTGGCTCCCTACTGGCCCCCGACTGGTTCCCACTGGTCCCCACTGGTCCCCACTGGCCCCATACTGGCCGCCAACTGGCCCCCTACTGGTACCATACTGGTCCCCACTGGCCCCATACTGGCCGCCGACTGCCTCCCTACTGGTCCCCACTGGCTCCCTACTGGCCCCCGACTGGTTCCCAATGGTCCCCACTGGCCCCATACTGGCCGCCGACTGGCTCCCTACTGGTCCCCACTGGCTCCCTACTGGCCCCCGACTGGTTCCCACTGGTCCCCACTGGCCCCATACTGGCCGCCAACTGGCTCCCTACTGGTCCCCACTGGCTCCCTACTGGCCCCCGACTGGTTCCCACTGGTCCCCACTGGCCCCATACTGGCCGCCAACTGGCCCCCGACTGGTCCCCACTGGCCCCATACTGGCCGCCGACTGCCTCCCTACTGGTCCCCACTGGCTCCCTACTGGCCCCCGACTGGTTCCCACTGGTCCCCACTGGCCCCATACTGGCCACCGACTGGCTCCCTACTGGTCCCCACTGGCTCCCTACTGGCCCCCGACTGGTTCCCACTGGTCCCCACTGGCCCCATACTGGCCGCCGACTGGCTCCCTACTGGTCCCCACTGGCTCCCTACTGGCCCCCGACTGGTTCCCACTGGTCCCCACTGGCCCCATACTGGCCGCCAACTGGCCCCCTACTGGTACCCTACTGGTCCCCACTGGCCCCATACTGGCCGCCGACTGGCTCCCTACTGGTCCCCACTGGCTCCCTACTGGCCCCCGACTGGTTCCCACTGGTCCCCACTGGCCCCATACTGGCCGCCGACTGGCTCCCTACTGGTCCCCACTGGCTCCCTACTGGCCCCCGACTGGTTCCCACTGGTCCCCACTGGCCCCATACTGGCCGCCAACTGGCCCCCTACTGGTACCCTACTGGTCCCCACTGGCCCCATACTGGCCGCCGACTGCCTCCCTACTGGTCCCCACTGGCTCCCTACTGGCCCCCGACTGGTTCCCACTGGTCCCCACTGGCCCCATACTGGCCGCCAACTGGCCCCCTACTGGTACCCTACTGGTCCCCACTGGCCCCATACTGGCCGCCGACTGCCTCCCTACTGGTCCCCACTGGCTCCCTACTGGCCCCCGACTGGTTCCCACTGGTCCCCACTGGCCCCATACTGGCCGCCAACTGGCCCCCTACTGGTACCCTACTGGTTCCCACTGGCCCCATACTGGCCGCCGACTGGCTCCATACTGGCCGCCGACTGGCTCCCTACTGGCCCCCGACTGGTTCCCACTGGTCCCCACTGGCCCCATACTGGCCGCCAACTGGCCCCCTACTGGTACCCTACTGGTTCCCACTGGCCCCATACTGGCCGCCGACTGGCCCCCGACTGGTTCCCACTGGTCCCCACTGGCCCCATACTGGCCGCCAACTGGCCCCCTACTGGTACCCTACTGGTTCCCACTGGCCCCATACTGGCCGCCGACTGGCTCCATACTGGCCCCCGACTGGTTCCCACTGGTCCCCACTGGCCCCATACTGGCCGCCAACTGGCCCCCTACTGGTACCCTACTGGTCCCCACTGGCCCCATACTGGCCGCCGACTGGCTCCCTACTGGCCCCCGACTGGTTCCCACTGGCCCCATACTGGCCGCCAACTGGCCCCCTACTGGTACCCTACTGGTCCCATACTGGCCGCCGACTGGCTCCATACTGGCCCCCGACTGGCTCCCCACTGGCCCCCTACTGGTCCCCACTGGCCCCCTACTGGTCCCCACTGGCTCCCTACTGGTCCCCACTGGCCCCCTACTGGTCCCCACTGGCCCCCTACTGGTCCCCACTGGCTCCCTACTGGTCCCCACTGGCCCCCTACTGGTCCCCACTGGCCCCCTACTGGTCCCCACAGGTCATTTCTGAAGACATCAAATTACAAACATGAAATATGAGATGCAGCGATCATGTCGTCCCCTTGTTTTCTGTCCAGCATAACAGGTCTTTAGCTTTAGCATTAGCCTCTTATCTTAAGCCTGCAGTCTATGTAAAGCCTACAGTGTTAGCGTAAGCTGTTAGCTTTAGCTGTTAGTATAGACTGTTAGCTTTAGCTGTTACCTTTAAGTGCCAGTGTTAGCTGGCACTTAAAGGTAATATTAGCACTTCCGGTTAGCTGCTAATATGAAAGTCATATTAGCTGCTAATATGAAAGTCAATAAGGAATAGATGATCACCACAGGAAACTTATTCATCCACAGTTTCCTGATCAAACCTCTCGACCTCTTCAGTTGCAACTTCTTGTTTCACCACCTGTCCAGGAGAAGATCGCCCGGCTGAAAGAGGACATGGTGTCCAGGACAGCAGAGAATCATGTGATGGAGCAGAAGCTCACCGCGTCCATCACCATCCTGAGACACAAGTGTCAGCAACTCCATGATCATTTAACCGGAACGAACCGAACAGCCAGGAAGCAGCTGGCCGATCTCAGCGGCCGGGGCGACGCCGCAGGCAGCAACCTGCAGACCGTCATCAGGAAGGTAAGAGGACAGCCCTGCTCCGCCACCATGACTCCGCCCACCACGCCTCCGTCTACCGTGGCTCCGCCCACAATGTTAATCATTTTCAACGTTTCAGGGCGAGAAACTGCTGCTTGCTGCTGAAATGTGCTGTAGGACGGAGATCAAACACACCCTCTCATCGCTGTCATCATCATGGCTGCGCGGAGACGCCCACAGAAAGGTGAGCATCGGGTCTGAGGACAGGTGGGGATCGGTTCTGACATGGCAACACCTGCAGCAGGACGTGGCAACACCTGCAGCAGGACGTGGCAACACCTGCAGCCGGACGTGGCAACACCTGCAGCCGGACGTGGCAACACCTGCAGCAGGACGTGGCAACACCTGCAGCAGGACGTGGCAACACCTTCAGCCGGACGTGGCAACACCTGCAGCAGGACGTGGCAACACCTGCAGCAGGACGTGGCAACATCTGCAGCCGGACGTGGCAACACCTGCAGCCGGACGTGGCAACATCTGCAGCCGGACGTGGCACATCTGCAGCAGGACTTGGCAACACCTGCAGCAGGACATGGCAACATCTGCAGGTGGAAATGGCAACATCAGCAAGTGGACATGGCAACATTTTTAGCTGGACATGGCAAGATCCGCAGGTGGACATGGCAACGTCTGCAGCGGGACATGGCAACATCTGCAGCAGGACATGGCAACGTCTGCAGCAGGACATGGCAACGTCTGCAGCGGGACATGGCAACATCTGCAGCGGGACATGGCAACATCTGAAGCGGGACATGGCAACAACTGCAGCGGGACATGGCAACATCTGCAGCGGGACATGGCAACATCTGCAGCGGGACATGGCAACGTCTGCAGCGGGACATGGCAACGTCTGCAGCGGGACATGGCAACGTCTGCAGCGGGACATGGCAACGTCTGCAGGTGGACATGTCAACATCTGCAGGTGGACATGGCAACATCTGAAGCGGGACATGGCAACATCTGCAGCCGGACGTGGCAACATCTGCAGCCGGACGTGGCACATCTGCAGCAGGACGTGGCAACATCTGCAGGTGGAAATGGCAACATCAGCAAGTGGACATGGCAACATTTTTAGCTGGACATGGCAAGATCCGCAGGTGGACATGGCAACGTCTGCAGCGGGACATGGCAACATCTGCAGCAGGACATGGCAACGTCTGCAGCAGGACATGGCAACGTCTGCAGCGGGACATGGCAACATCTGCAGCAGGACATGGCAACGTCTGCAGCAGGACATGGCAACGTCTGCAGCGGGACATGGCAACATCTGCAGCGGGACATGGCAACATCTGAAGCGGGACATGGCAACAACTGCAGCGGGACATGGCAACATCTGCAGCAGGACATGGCAACATCTGCAGCGGGACATGGCAACGTCTGCAGCGGGACATGGCAACATCTGCAGCGGGACATGGCAACGTCTGCAGCGGGACATGGCAACGTCTGCAGGTGGACATGTCAACATCTGCAGGTGGACATGGCAACATCTGAAGCGGGACATGGCAACATCTGCAGCCGGACGTGGCAACATCTGCAGCCGGACGTGGCACATCTGCAGCAGGACGTGGCAACATCTGCAGGTGGAAATGGCAACATCAGCAAGTGGACATGGCAACATTTTTAGCTGGACATGGCAAGATCCGCAGGTGGACATGGCAACGTCTGCAGCGGGACATGGCAACATCTGCAGCAGGACATGGCAACGTCTGCAGCAGGACATGGCAACGTCTGCAGCGGGACATGGCAACATCTGCAGCGGGACATGGCAACATCTGCAGCAGGACATGGCAACGTCTGCAGCAGGACATGGCAACGTCTGCAGCGGGACATGGCAACATCTGCAGCGGGACATGGCAACATCTGCAGCAGGACATGGCAACGTCTGCAGCAGGACATGGCAACGTCTGCAGCGGGACATGGCAACATCTGCAGCGGGACATGGCAACATCTGAAGCGGGACATGGCAACAACTGCAGCGGGACATGGCAACATCTGCAGCAGGACATGGCAACATCTGCAGCGGGACATGGCAACGTCTGCAGCGGGACATGGCAACATCTGCAGCGGGACATGGCAACATCTGCAGCAGGACATGGCAACGTCTGCTGCAGGACATGGCAACGTCTGCAGGTGGACATGGCAAAGTCTGCCGCCGGACATGGCAACATCTGCAGCGGGACATGGCAACATCTGCAGCCGGACATGGCAACACCTGCAGCAGGACATGGCAACGTCTGCAGGTGGACATGGCAACACCTGCAGCAGGACATGGCAACGTCTGCAGGTGGACATGGCAACGTCTGCCGCCGGACATGGCAACACCTGCAGCAGGACATGGCAACACCTGCAGCAGGACATGGCAACATCTGCAGCAGGACATGGCAACACCTGCAGCAGGACATGGCAACATCTGCAGGTGGAAATGGCAACATCAGCAAGTGGACATGGCAACATTTTTAGCTGGACATGGCAAGATCCGCAGGTGGACATGGCAACGTCTGCATCGGGACATGGCAACATCTGCAGCAGGACATGGCAACGTCTGCAGCAGGACATGGTAACGTCTGCAGACGAACATGGCAACATCTGCAGCAGGACATGGCAACATCTGCAGCGGGACATGGCAACATCCGCAGCAGGACATGGCAACATCCGCAGCGGGACATGGCAACATCCGCAGCGGGACATGGCAACATCCGCAGCAGGACATGGCAACATCCGCAGTGGGACATGGCAACATCCGCAGCAGGACATGGCAACATCTGCAGCAGGATTTGGCAACGTCTGCAGCGGGACATGGCAACATCTGCAGCAAAACATGGAGACATTTGCAGCGGGACATGGCAACATCTGCAGCAAAACATGGAGACATTTGCAGCGGGACATGGCAACATCCGCAGCGGGACATGGCAACATCTGCAAGTGGACATGGCAACATCTGCTGCAGGACATGGCAACATTTGCAGCTGGACATGGCAACGTCTGCAGGTGGACATGGCAACGTCTGCAGGTGGACATGACAACGTCTGCCGCTGGACATGGCAACATCTGCAGCAGGACATGGCAACATCTGCAAGTGGACATGACAACATCTGCTGCAGGACATGGCAACATTTGCAGCTGGACATGGCAACATCTGCAGTTGAACGTGGCAACATCTGCAGCAGGACATGGCAACGTCTGCAGGTGGACATGGAAACGTCTGCAGGTGGACATGACAACGTCTGCCGCTGGACATGGCAACATCTGCAGCAGGACATGGCAACATCTGCAAGTGGACATGGCAACATCTGCAGCGGGACATGGCAACATCTGCAGCGGGACATGGCAACCGCTGCAGTTGGACATGGCAACACCTGCAACGGGACATGGCAACGCCTGAGGCGGGATATGGCAACGTCTGCAGGTGGACATGGCAACATTTGCAGCAGGACATGGCAACGTCTGCAGGTGGACATGGCAACGTCTGCAGATGGACATGGCAACGTCTGCAGGTGGACATGGCAACATCTGCAGGTGGACATGACAACGTCTGCAGGTGGACATGGCAACATCTGCAGGTGGACATGGCAACGTCTGCAGGTGGACATGGCAACATCTGCAGCAGGACATGGCAACGTCTGCAGCAGGACATGGCGACATCTGCAGCAGGACATGGCGACATCTGCAGCAGGACATGGCGACATCTGCTGCAGGACATGGCAACGTCCTCAGCAGGACATGGCAACGTCCGCAGGTGGACATGGCAACGTCCGCAGGTGGACATGGCAACGTCTGCTGCAGGACATGGCAACGTCCTCAGGTGGACATGGCAACGTCCTCAGGTGGACATGGCAACGTCTGCAGGTTGTCATGGCAACGTCCTCAGCGGGACATGGCAACGTCTGCAGCAGGACATGGCAACGTCTGCAGGTTGTCATGGAAACGTCTGCAGGTGGACATGACAACGTCTGCCGCTGGACATGGCAACATCTGCAGCAGGACATGGCAACATCTGCAGCGGGACATGGCAACATCTGCAGCGGGACGTGGCAACATCTGTAGTTGGACGTGGCAACATCTGCAGCGGGACGTGGCAACATCTGTAGTTGGACGTGGCAACATCTGCAGCGGGACGTGGCAACATCTGTAGTTGGACGTGGCAACATCTGCAACGGGACATGGCAACATCTGCAGCAAAACATGGCAACATCTGCAACGGGACATGGCAACATCTGCAGCAAAACATGGCAACATCTGCAGCGTGACATGGCAACATCTGCAGCGGGACATGGCAACATCTGCAGCTGGACATGGTAACATCTGTAGCTGGACATGGCAACATCTGCAGCAAAACATGGCAACATCTGCAACGGGACATGGCAACATCTGCAGCAAAACATGGCAACATCTGCAACGGGACATGGCAACATCTGCAGCAGGACATGGCAACATCTGCAGCCGGACATGGCAACATCTGCAGCAGGACATGGCAACGTCTGCAGGTGGACATGGAAACGTCTGCAGGTGGACATGACAACGTCTGCCGCTGGACATGGCAACATCTGCAGCAGGACATGGCAACATCTGCAAGTGGACATGGCAACATCTGCAGCGGGACATGGCAACATCTGCAGCGGGACATGGCAACCGCTGCAGTTGGACATGGCAACACCTGCAACGGGACATGGCAACGCCTGAGGCGGGATATGGCAACGTCTGCAGGTGGACATGGCAACATTTGCAGCAGGACATGGCAACGTCTGCAGGTGGACATGGCAACGTCTGCAGATGGACATGGCAACGTCTGCAGGTGGACATGGCAACATCTGCAGGTGGACATGACAACGTCTGCAGGTGGACATGGCAACATCTGCAGGTGGACATGGCAACGTCTGCAGGTGGACATGGCAACATCTGCAGCAGGACATGGCAACGTCTGCAGCAGGACATGGCGACATCTGCAGCAGGACATGGCGACATCTGCAGCAGGACATGGCGACATCTGCTGCAGGACATGGCAACGTCCTCAGCAGGACATGGCAACGTCCGCAGGTGGACATGGCAACGTCCGCAGGTGGACATGGCAACGTCTGCTGCAGGACATGGCAACGTCCTCAGGTGGACATGGCAACGTCCTCAGCGGGACATGGCAACGTCTGCAGGTTGTCATGGCAACGTCCTCAGCGGGACATGGCAACGTCTGCAGCAGGACATGGCAACGTCTGCAGGTTGTCATGGAAACGTCTGCAGGTGGACATGACAACGTCTGCCGCTGGACATGGCAACATCTGCAGCAGGACATGGCAACATCTGCAGCGGGACATGGCAACATCTGCAGCGGGACGTGGCAACATCTGTAGTTGGACGTGGCAACATCTGCAGCGGGACGTGGCAACATCTGTAGTTGGACGTGGCAACATCTGCAGCGGGACGTGGCAACATCTGTAGTTGGACGTGGCAACATCTGCAACGGGACATGGCAACATCTGCAGCAAAACATGGCAACATCTGCAACGGGACATGGCAACATCTGCAGCAAAACATGGCAACATCTGCAGCGTGACATGGCAACATCTGCAGCGGGACATGGCAACATCTGCAGCTGGACATGGTAACATCTGTAGCTGGACATGGCAACATCTGCAGCAAAACATGGCAACATCTGCAACGGGACATGGCAACATCTGCAGCAAAACATGGCAACATCTGCAACGGGACATGGCAACATCTGCAGCAGGACATGGCAACATCTGCAGCCGGACATGGCAACATCTGCAGCAGGACATGGCAACGTCTGCAGGTGGACATGGAAACGTCTGCAGGTGGACATGACAACGTCTGCCGCTGGACATGGCAACATCTGCAGCAGGACATGGCAACATCTGCAAGTGGACATGGCAACATCTGCAGCGGGACATGGCAACATCTGCAGCGGGACATGGCAACCGCTGCAGTTGGACATGGCAACACCTGCAACGGGACATGGCAACGCCTGAGGCGGGATATGGCAACGTCTGCAGGTGGACATGGCAACATTTGCAGCAGGACATGGCAACGTCTGCAGGTGGACATGGCAACGTCTGCAGATGGACATGGCAACGTCTGCAGGTGGACATGGCAACATCTGCAGGTGGACATGACAACGTCTGCAGGTGGACATGGCAACATCTGCAGGTGGACATGGCAACGTCTGCAGGTGGACATGGCAACATCTGCAGCAGGACATGGCAACGTCTGCAGCAGGACATGGCGACATCTGCAGCAGGACATGGCGACATCTGCAGCAGGACATGGCGACATCTGCTGCAGGACATGGCAACGTCCTCAGCAGGACATGGCAACGTCCGCAGGTGGACATGGCAACGTCCGCAGGTGGACATGGCAACGTCTGCTGCAGGACATGGCAACGTCCTCAGGTGGACATGGCAACGTCCTCAGGTGGACATGGCAACGTCTGCAGGTTGTCATGGCAACGTCCTCAGCGGGACATGGCAACGTCTGCAGCAGGACATGGCAACGTCTGCAGGTTGTCATGGAAACGTCTGCAGGTGGACATGACAACGTCTGCCGCTGGACATGGCAACATCTGCAGCAGGACATGGCAACATCTGCAGCGGGACATGGCAACATCTGCAGCGGGACGTGGCAACATCTGTAGTTGGACGTGGCAACATCTGCAGCGGGACGTGGCAACATCTGTAGTTGGACGTGGCAACATCTGCAGCGGGACGTGGCAACATCTGTAGTTGGACGTGGCAACATCTGCAACGGGACATGGCAACATCTGCAGCAAAACATGGCAACATCTGCAACGGGACATGGCAACATCTGCAGCAAAACATGGCAACATCTGCAGCGTGACATGGCAACATCTGCAGCGGGACATGGCAACATCTGCAGCTGGACATGGTAACATCTGTAGCTGGACATGGCAACATCTGCAGCAAAACATGGCAACATCTGCAACGGGACATGGCAACATCTGCAGCAAAACATGGCAACATCTGCAACGGGACATGGCAACATCTGCAGCAGGACATGGCAACATCTGCAGCCGGACATGGCAACATCTGCAGCAAAACATGGCAACATCTGAAGCGGGACATGGCAACATCTGCAGCAGGACATGGCAACATCTGCAGGTGGACATGGCAACGTCTGCTGCTGGACATGGCAATGTCTGCAGCAGGACATGGCAACATCTGCTGCAGGACATGGCAACGTCTGCAGGTGGACATGGAAACGTCTGCCGCCGCACATGGCAACATCTGCAGCGGGACATGGCAACATCTGCAGCAGGACATGGCAACACCTGCAGCAGGACATGGCAACGTCTGCAGGTGGACATGGCAACGTCTGCAGGTGGACATGGCAACGTCTGCAGGTGGACATGGCAACGTCTGCCGCCGGACATGGCAGCATCTGCAGCAGGACATGGCAACACCTGCAGCAGGACATGGCAACACCTGCAGGTGGACATGGCAACACCTGCAGCAGGACATGGCAACGTCTGCAGGTGGACATGGCAACGTCTGCCGCCGGACATGGCAACACCTGCAGCAGGACATGGCAACACCTGCAGCAGGACATGGCAACATCTGCAGCAGGACATGGCAACACCTGCAGCAGGACATGGCAACATCTGCAGGTGGAAATGGCAACATCAGCAAGTGGACATGGCAACATTTTTAGCTGGACATGGCAAGATCCGCAGGTGGACATGGCAACGTCTGCATCGGGACATGGCAACATCTGCAGCAGGACATGGCAACGTCTGCAGCAGGACATGGTAACGTCTGCAGACGGACATGGCAACATCTGCAGCAGGACATGGCAACATCTGCAGCAGGACATGGCAACATCTGAAGCGGGACATGGCAACAACTGCAGCGGGACATGGCAACATCTGCAGCGGGACATGGCAACATCTGCAGCGGGACATGGCAATATCTGCAGCGGGACATGGCAACGTCTGCAGGTGGACATGGCAACGTCTGCAGGTGGACATGGCAACATCTGAAGCGGGACATGGCAACATCTGCAGCAGGACATGGCAACATCTGCAGCAGGACATGGCAACATCTGCTGCAGGACATGGCAACGTCTGCAGGTGGACATGGCAACGTCTGCAGCAGGACATGGCAACGTCTGCAGCAGGACGTGGCAACATCTGCAGCAGGACATGGCAACATTTGCTGGAGGACATGGCGACATTTGCTGCAGGATTTGGCGACATTTGCAGCAGGATTTGGCAACATCTGCAATTGTACATGGCAACGTCTGTAGCGGGACATGGCAACATCTGCAGCAAAACATGGAGACATTTGCAGCGGGACATGGCAACATCCGCAGCAGGACATGGCAACATCCGCAGCGGGACATGGCAACATCTGCAGCATGACATGGCAACATCTGCAGCAAAACATGGAGACATTTGCAGCGGGACATGGCAACATCCGCAGCAGGACTTGGCAACATCTGCAGCGGGACATGGCAACATCCGCAGCAGGACATGGCAACATCCGCAGCAGGACATGGCAACATCCGCAGCGGGACATGGCAACATCCGCAGCGGGACATGGCAACATCCGCAGCGGGACATGGCAACATCCGCAGCAGGACATGGCAACATCCGCAGCAGGACATGGCAACATCTGCAGCAGGATTTGGCAACATCTGCAATTGTACATGGCAACGTCTGCAGCGGGACATGGCAACATCTGCAGCAAAACATGGAGACATTTGCAGCGGGACATGGCAACATCTGCAGCAAAACATGGAGACATTTGCAGCGGGACATGGCAACATCCGCAGCGGGACATGGCAACATCTGCAAGTGGACATGGCAACATCTGCTGCAGGACATGGCAACATTTGCAGCTGGACATGGCAACGTCTGCAGGTGGACCTGGCAACGTCTGCAGGTGGACATGACAACGTCTGCCGCTGGACATGGCAACATCTGCAGCAGGACATGGCAACATCTGCAAGTGGACATGGCAACATCTGCTGCAGGACATGGCAACATTTGCAGCTGGACATGGCAACATCTGCAGTTGAACGTGGCAACGTCTGCAGCGGGACGTGGTAACATCTGCCGCCGGACATGGCAACATCCGCAGCGGGACATGGCAACATCCGCAGCGGGACATGGCAACATCCGCAGCAGGACATGGCAACATCCGCAGCGGGACATGGCAACATCCGCAGCAGGACATGGCAACATCTGCAGCAGGATTTGGCAACATCTGCAATTGTACATGGCAACGTCTGCAGCGGGACATGGCAACATCTGCAGCAAAACATGGAGACATTTGCAGCGGGACATGGCAACATCTGCAGCAAAACATGGAGACATTTGCAGCGGGACATGGCAACATCCGCAGCGGGACATGGCAACATCCGCAAGTGGACATGGCAACATCTGCTGCAGGACATGGCAACATTTGCAGCTGGACATGGCAACGTCTGCAGGTGGACATGGCAACGTCTGCAGGTGGACATGACAACGTCTGCCGCTGGACATGGCAACATCTGCAGCAGGACATGGCAACATCTGCAAGTGGACATGGCAACATCTGCTGCAGGACATGGCAACATTTGCAGCTGGACATGGCAACATCTGCAGTTGAACGTGGCAACGTCTGCAGCGGGACGTGGTAACATCTGCCGCCGGACATGGCAACATCTGCAGCAGGACATGGCAACGTCTGCAGGTGGACATGGAAACGTCTGCAGGTGGACATGACAACGTCTGCCGCTGGACATGGCAACATCTGCAGCAGGACATGGCAACATCTCCAAGTGGACGTGGCAACATCTGCAGCGGGACATGGCAACATCTGCAGCGGGACATGGCAACCGCTGCAGTTGGACATGGCAACACCTGCAACGGGACATGGCAACGCCTGAGGCGGGATATGGCAACGTCTGCAGGTGGACATGGCAACGTCTGCAGGTGGACATGGCAACGTCTGCAGGTGGACATGGCAACGTCTGCAGGTGGACATGGCAACGTCTGCAGGTGGACATGGCAACGTCTGCAGGTGGACATGGCAACATCTGCTGCAGGACATGGCAAAGTCTGCAGGTGGACATGGCAACATCTGCAGCAGGACATGGCAACGTCTGCAGCAGGACATGGCGACATCTGCAGCAGGACATGGCGACATCTGCTGCAGGACATGGCAACGTCCTCAGCAGGACATGGCAACGTCCGCAGGTGGACATGGCAACGTCCGCAGGTGGACATGGCAACGTCCTCAGGTGGACATGGCAACGTCTGCAGGTTGTCATGGCAACGTCTGCAGGTTGTCATGGCAACGTCCTCAGCGGGACATGGCAACGTCCTCAGGTGGACATGGCAACGTCTGCAGCAGGACATGGCAACGTCTGCAGGTTGTCATGGCAACGTCTGCAGCAGGACATGGCAACATCTGCAGCGGGACGTGGCAACATCTGTAGTTGGACGTGGCAACATCTGCAACGGGACATGGCAACATCTGCAACAAAACATGGCAACATCTGCAACGGGACATGGCAACATCTGCAGCAAAACATGGCAACATCTGCAGCGGGACATGGCAACATCTGCAGCGGGACATGGCAACATCTGCAGCTGGACATGGTAACATCTGTAGCTGGACATGGCAACATCTGCAGCCGGACATGGCAACATCTGCAGCAAAACATGGCAACATCTGAAGCGGGACATGGCAACATCTGCAGCAGGACATGGCAACATCTGCAGGTGGACATGGCAACGTCTGCTGCTGGACATGGCAATGTCTGCAGCAGGACATGGCAACGTCTGCTGCAGGACATGGCAACGTCTGCAGGTGGACATGGAAACGTCTGCCGCCGCACATGGCAACATCTGCAGCGGGACATGGCAACACCTGCAGCAGGACATGGCAACGTCTGCAGGTGGACATGGCAACGTCTGCAGGTGGACATGGCAACGTCTGCAGGTGGACATGGCAACGTCTGCCGCCGGACATGGCAGCATCTGCAGCAGGACATGGCAACACCTGCAGCAGGACATGGCAACACCTGCAGCAGGACATGGCAACACCTGCAGCAGGACATGGCAACATCTGCAGCAGGACATGGCAACACCTGCAGCAGGACATGGCAACATCAGCAAGTGGACATGGCAACATTTTTAGCTGGACATGGCAAGATCCGCAGGTGGACATGGCAACGTCTGCAGCGGGACATGGCAACATCTGCAGCAGGACATGGCAACACCTGCAGCAGGACATGGCAACATCTGCAGCAGGACATGGCAACACCTGCAGCAGGACATGGCAACATCAGCAAGTGGACATGGCAACATTTTTAGCTGGACATGGCAACATTTTTAGCTGGACATGGCAAGATCCGCAGGTGGACATGGCAACGTCTGCATTGGGACATGGCAACATCTGCAGCAGGACATGGCAACGTCTGCAGCAGGACATGGTAACGTCTGCAGACGGACATGGCAACATCTGCAGCAGGACATGGCAACATCTGCAGCAGGACATGGCAACATCTGAAGCGGGACATGGCAACAACTGCAGCGGGACATGGCAACATCTGCAGCGGGACATGGCAACATCTGCAGCGGGACATGGCAATATCTGCAGCGGGACATGGCAACGTCTTCAGGTGGACATGGCAACGTCTGCAGGAGGACATGGTAACGTCTGCAGACGGACATGGCAACGTCTGCAGCGGGACATGGCAACATCTGCAGCAGGACATGGCAACATCCGCAGCGGGACATGGCAACATCTGCAGCATGACATGGCAACATCTGCAGCAAAACATGGAGACATTTGCAGCGGGACATGGCAACATCCGCAGCAGGACATGGCAACATCCGCAGCGGGACATGGCAACATCCGCAGCAGGACATGGCAACATCCGCAGCGGGACATGGCAACATCCGCAGCGGGACATGGCAACATCCGCAGCGGGACATGGCAACATCCGCAGCAGGACATGGCAACATCCGCAGTGGGACATGGCAACATCCGCAGCAGGACATGGCAACATCTGCAGCAGGATTTGGCAACATCTGCAATTGTACATGGCAACGTCTGCAGCGGGACATGGCAACATCTGCAGCAAAACATGGAGACATTTGCGGCGGGACATGGCAACATCTGCAGCAAAACATGGAGACATTTGCAGTGGGACATGGCAACATCCGCAGCGGGACATGGCAACATCTGCAAGTGGACATGGCAACATCTGCTGCAGGACATGGCAACATTTGCAGCTGGACATGGCAACGTCTGCAGGTGGACATGGCAACGTCTGCAGGTGGACATGACAACGTCTGCCGCTGGACATGGCAACATCTGCAGCAGGACATGGCAACATCTGCAAGTGGACATGGCAACATCTGCTGCAGGACATGGCAACATTTGCAGCTGGACATGGCAACATCTGCAGTTGAACGTGGCAACGTCTGCAGCGGGACGTGGTAACATCTGCCGCCGGACATGGCAACATCTGCAGCAGGACATGGCAACGTCTGCAGGTGGACATGGAAACGTCTGCAGGTGGACATGACAACGTCTGCCGCTGGACATGGCAACATCTGCAGCAGGACATGGCAACATCTGCAAGTGGACGTGGCAACATCTGCAGCGGGACATGGCAACATCTGCAGCGGGACATGGCAACCGCTGCAGTTGGACATGGCAACACCTGCAACGGGACATGGCAACGCCTGAGGCGGGATATGGCAACGTCTGCAGGTGGACATGGCAACATTTGCAGCAGGACATGGCAACGTCTGCAGGTGGACATGGCAACGTCTGCAGATGGACATGGCAACGTCTGCAGGTGGACATGGCAACGTCTGCAGGTGGACATGGCAACGTCTGCAGGTGGACATGGCAACATCTGCTGCAGGACATGGCAACGTCTGCAGGTGGACATGGCAACATCTGCAGCAGGACATGGCGACGTCTGCAGCAGGACATGGCGACATCTGCAGCAGGACATGGCGACATCTGCTGCAGGACATGGCAACGTCCTCAGCAGGACATGGCAACGTCCGCAGGTGGACATGGCAACGTCCTCAGGTGGACAATGGCAACGTCCGCAGGTGGACATGGCAACGTCTGCAGCAGGACATGGCAACATCTGCTGCAGGACATGGCAACGTCCTCAGGTGGACATGGCAACGTCCTCAGGTGGACATGGCAACGTCTGCAGGTTGTCATGGCAACGTCCTCAGCGGGACATGGCAACGTCCTCAGGTGGACATGGCAACGTCTGCAGCAGGACATGGCAACGTCCTCAGCAGGACATGGCAACATCTGCAGCGGGACATGGCAACATCTGCAGCGGGACGTGGCAACATCTGTAGTTGGACGTGGCAACATCTGCAACGGGACATGGCAACATCTGCAGCAAAACATGGCAACATCTGCAACGGGACATGGCAACATCTGCAGCAAAACATGGCAACATCTGCAGCGGGACATGGCAACATCTGCAGCGGGACATGGCAACATCTGCAGCTGGACATGGCAACATCTGCAGCTGGACATGGTAACATCTGCAGCGGGACATGGCAACATCTGCAGCGGGACATGGCAACATCTGCAGCGGGACATGGCAACATCTGCAGCGGGACATGGCAACATCTGTAGCTGGACATGGCAACATCTGCAGCCGGACATGGCAACATCTGCAGCAAAACATGGCAACATCTGAAGCGGGACATGGCAACATCTGCAGCAGGACATGGCAACATCTGCAGGTGGACATGGCAACATCTGCAGCGGGACATGGCAACACCTGCAGCAGGACATGGCAGCGTCTGCAGGTGGACATGGCAACGTCTGCAGGTGGACATGGCAACGTCTGCAGCTGGACATGGCAACGTCTGCCGCCGGACATGGCAGCATCTGCAGCAGGACATGGCAACACCTGCAGCAGGACATGGCAACACCTGCAGCAGGACATTGCAACACCTGCAGCAGGACATGGCAACGTCTGCAGCAGGACATGGCAACACCTGCAGCAGGACATGGCAACATCTGCAGCAGGACATGGCAACACCTGCAGCAGGACATGGCAACGTCTGCAGGTGGACATGGCAACATCAGCAAGTGGACATGGCAACATTTTTAGCTGGACATGGCAAGATCCGCAGGTGGACATGGCAAGGTCTGCAGCGGGACATGGCAACATCTGCAGCGGGACATGGCAACATCTGCAGCAGGACATGGCAACGTCTGCAGCAGGACATGGTAACATCTGCAGACGGACATGGCAACATCTGCAGCAGGACATGGCAACATCTGCAGCAGGACATGGCAACATCTGCAGCGGGACATGGCAACATCTGAAGCGGGACATGGCAACAACTGCAGCGGGACATGGCAACATCTGCAGCAGGACATGGCAACATCTGCAGCGGGACATGGCAATATCTGCAGCGGGACATGGCAACGTCTGCAGGTGGACATGGCAACATCTGAAGCGGGACATGGCAACATCTGCAGCAGGACATGGCAACATCTGCAGCAGGACATGGCAACGTCTGCAGCAGGACATGGCAACATTTGCAGGAGGACATGGCGACATTTGCAGCAGGACATGGCAACATTTGCAGGAGGACATGGCGACATTTGCAGCAGGACATGGCAACATTTGCAGGAGGACATGGCGACATTTGCAGCAGGATTTGGCAACATCTGCAATTGTACATGGCAACGTCTGCAGCGGGACATGGCGACATCTGCAGGAAAACATGGAGACATTTGCAACGGGACATGGCAACATCCGCAGCAGGACATGGCGACATTTGCAGCAGGATTTGGCAACATCTGCAGCAGGACGTGGCAACATCAGCAGGTGGACGTGGCAACGTCTGCAGCGGGACGTGGTAACGTCTGCAGCAGGACATGGCAACGTCTGCAGCAGGACATGGCAACGTCTGCAGCAGGACATGGCAACATCTGCAGCAGGACATGGCAACATCTGCAAGTGGACATGGCAACATCTGCAAGTGGACATGGCAACATCTGCAGCGGGACATGGCAACATCTGAAGCGGGACATGGCAACATCCGCAGCATGACATGGCAACATCCGCAGTGGGACATGGCAAAATCCGCAGCAGGACATGGCAACATCCGCAGCAGGACATGGCAACGTCTGCAATTGTACATGGCAACGTCTGCAGCGGGACATGGCAACATCTGCAGCAAAACATGGAGACATTTGCAGCGGGACATGGCAACATCTGCAGCAAAACATGGATACATTTGCAGCGGGACATGGCAACATCCGCAGCGGGACATGGCAACATCTGCAAGTGGACATGGCAACATCTGCAAGTGGACATGGCAACATCTGCTGCAGGACATGGCAACATTTGCAGCTGGACATGGCAACATCTGCAGTTGAACGTGGCAACATCAGCAGGTGGACGTGGCAACGTCTGCAGCGGGACGAGGTAACATCTGCCGCCGGACATGGCAACGTCTGCAGCGGGACATGGCAACATCTGCAGCAGGACATGGCAACATCTGCAGCAGGACATGGCAACGTCTGCAGGTGGACATGGCAACGTCTGCAGCAGGACATGGTAACATCTGCAGCAGGACATGGCAACATCTGCAGCAGGACATGGCAACATCTGAAGCGGGACATGGCAACAACTGCAGCGGGACATGGCAACATCTGCAGCAGGACATGGCAACATCTGCAGCGGGACATGGCAACGTCTGCAGGTGGACATGGCAACATCTGCAGGTGGACATGGCAACATCTGCAGCAGGACATGGCAACATCTGCAGCAGGACATGGCAACATCTGCTGCAGGACATGGCAACGTCTGCAGCAGGACATGGCAACATTTGCAGGAGGACATGGCGACATTTGCAGCAGGATTTGGCAACATCTGCAATTGTACATGGCAACGTCTGCAGCGGGACATGGCAACATCTGCAGGAAAACATGGAGACATTTGCAACGGGACATGGCAACATCCGCAGCAGGACATGGCGACATTTGCAGCAGGATTTGGCAACATCTGCAGCAGGACATGGCAACATCAGCAGGTGGACGTGGCAACGTCTGCAGCGGGACGTGGTAACATCTGCAGCAGGACATGGCAACATCTGCAGCAGGACATGGCAACGTCTGCAGCAGGACATGGCAACATCTGCAGCAGGACATGGCAACATCTGCAGCAGGACATGGCAACATCTGCAAGTGGACATGGCAACATCTGCAAGTGGACATGGCAACATCTGCAGCGGGACATGGCAACATCTGAAGCGGGACATGGCAACATCCGCAGCGGGACAAGGCAACATCCGCAGTGGGACATGGCAAAATCCGCAGCAGGACATGGCAACATCCGCAGCAGGACATGGCAACGTCTGCAATTGTACATGGCAACGTCTGCAGCGGGACATGGCAACATCTGCAGCAAAACATGGAGACATTTGCAGCGGGACATGGCAACATCTGCAGCAAAACATGGAGACATTTGCAGCGGGACATGGCAACATCTGCAGCAAAACATGGAGACATTTGCAGCGGGACATGGCAACATCCGCAGCGGGACATGGCAACATCTGCAAGTGGACATGGCAACATCTGCTGCAGGACATGGCAACATCAGCAGGTGGACATGGCAACGTCTGCAGGTGGACATGGCAACGTCTGCCGCTGGACATGGCAACATCTGCAGCAGGACATGGCAACATCTGCAAGTGGACATGGCAACATCTGCAAGTGGACATGGCAACATCTGCAGCGGGACATGGCAACATCTGCAGCGGGACATGGCAACCACTGCAGTTGGACATGGCAACACCTGCAACGGGACATGGCAACGCCTGAGGCGGGACATGGCAACGCCTGAGGCGGGATATGGCAACGTCTGCAGGTGGACATGGCAACGTCTGCAGGTGGACATGGCAACATCTGCTGCAGGACATGGCAACGTCTGCAGGTGGACATGGCAACATCTGCTGCAGGACATGGCAACATCTGCAGCAGCACATGGCGACATCTGCTGCAGGACATGGCAACGTCCTCAGCAGGACATGGCAACGTCCTCAGGTGGACATGGCAACATCTGCAGGTGGACATGGCAACGTCTGCAGGTGGACATGGCAACATCTGCAGCAGGACATGGCAACGTCTGCAGGTGGACATGGCAACATCTGCAGCAGGACATGGCGACATCTGCAGCAGGACATGGCAACGTCTGCAGCAGGACATGGCGACATCTGCTGCAGGACATGGCAACGTCCTCAGCAGGACATGGCAACGTCCTCAGGTGGACATGGCAACGTCCGCAGGTGGACATGGCAACGTCTGCAGCAGGACATGGCAACATCTGCTGCAGGACATGGCAACGTCCTCAGGTGGACATGGCAACGTCTGCAGGTTGTCATGGCAACGTCCTCAGCGGGACATGGCAACGTCCTCAGGTGGACATGGCAACGTCTGCAGCAGGACATGGCAACGTCTGCAGGTTGTCATGGCAACGTCTGCAGCAGGACATGGCAACATCTGCAGCGGGACATGGCAACATCTGCAGCGGGACATGGCAACATCTGTAGTTGGACATGGCAACATCTGCAACGGGACATTGCAACATCTGCAGCAAAACATGGCAACATCTGCAGCAAAACATGGCAACATCTGCAGCGGGACATGGCAACGTCTGCAGGTGGACATGGCAACATCTGCAGCAGGACATGGCAACATCTGAAGCGGGACATGGCAACATCTGCAGCAGGACATGGCAACATCTGCAGCCGGACATGGCAACATCTGCTGCAGGACATGGCAACGTCTGCAGGTGGACATGGCAACGTCTGCTGCTGGACATGGCAATGTCTGCAGCAGGACATGGCAACGTCTGCCGCCGGACATGGCAACGTCTGCAGGTGGACATGGCAACGTCTGCAGGTGGACATGGCAACGTCTGCCGCCGGACATGGCAGCATCTGCAGCAGGACATGGCAACACCTGCAGCAGGACATGGCAACACCTGCAGCAGGACATGGCAACATCTGCAGCAGGACATGGCAACACCTGCAGCAGGACATGGCAACATCTGAAGCGGGACATGGCAAAATCTGCAGCAGGACATGGCAACATCTGCAGCAGGACATGGCAACATCTGCTGCAGGACATGGCAACGTCTGCAGCAGGACATGGCAACATTTGCAGGAGGACATGGCGACATTTGCAGCAGGATTTGGCAACATCTGCAATTGTACATGGCAACGTCTGCAGCGGGACATGGCAACATCTGCAGGAAAACATGGAGACATTTGCAACGGGACATGGCAACATCCGCAGCAGGACATGGCGACATTTGCAGCAGGATTTGGCAACATCTGCAGCAGGACATGGCAACATCAGCAGGTGGACGTGTCAACGTCTGCAGCGGGACGTGGTAACATCTGCAGCAGGACATGGCAACATCTGCAGCAGGACATGGCAACGTCTGCAGCAGGACATGGCAACATCTGCAGCAGGACATGGCAACATCTGCAGCAGGACATGGCAACATCTGCAAGTGGACATGGCAACATCTGCAAGTGGACATGGCAACATCTGCAAGTGGACATGGCAACATCTGCAGCGGGACATGGCAACATCTGAAGCGGGACATGGCAACATCCGCAGCAGGACATGGCAACATCCGCAGTGGGACATGGCAAAATCCGCAGTAGGACATGGCAACATCTGCAGCAGGACATGGCAACGTCTGCAATTGTACATGGCAACGTCTGCAGCGGGACATGGCAACATCTGCAGCAAAACATGGAGACATTTGCAGCGGGACATGGCAACATCTGCAGCAAAACATGGAGACATTTGCAGCGGGACATGGCAACATCCGCAGCGGGACATGGCAACATCTGCAAGTGGACATGGCAACATCTGCAAGTGGACATGGCAACATCTGCTGCAGGACATGGCAACATTTGCAGCTGGACATGGCAACATCTGCAGCTGGACATGGCAACATCAGCAGGTGGACGTGGCAACGTCTGCAGCGGGACGAGGTAACATCTGCCGCCGGACATGGCAACATCTGCAGCAGGACATGGCAACATCTGCAGCAGGACATGGCAACATCTGCAGGTGGACATGGCAACGTCTGCAGGTGGACATGGCAACGTCTGCAGGTGGACATGGCAATGTCTGCCGCTGGACATGGCAACATCTGCAGCAGGACATGGCAACATCTGCAAGTGGACATGGCAACATCTGCAAGTGGACATGGCAACATCTGCAGCGGGACATGGCAACATCTGCAGCGGGACATGGCAACCGCTGCAGTTGGACATGGCAACACCTGCAACGGGACATGGCAACGCCTGAGGCGGGACATGGCAACGCCTGAGGCGGGACATGGCAACGCCTGAGGCGGGATATGGCAACGTCTGCAGGTGGACATGGCAACATCTGCTGCAGGACATGGCAACGTCTGCAGGTGGACATGGCAACGTCTGCAGGTGGACATGGCAACATCTGCTGCAGGACATGGCAACGTCTGCAGCAGCACATGGCGACATCTGCTGCAGGACATGGCAACGTCCTCAGCAGGACATGGCAACGTCTGCAGGTGGACATGGCAACATCTGCAGGTGGACATGGCAACGTCTGCAGATGGACATGGCAACATCTGCAGCAGGACATGGCAACGTCTGCAGCAGGACATGGCGACATCTGCTGCAGGACATGGCAACGTCCTCAGCAGGACATGGCAACGTCCTCAGGTGGACATGGCAACGTCCGCAGGTGGACATGGCAACGTCCTCCGGTGGACATGGCAACGTCCTCAGGTGGACATTGCAACGTCCTCAGGTGGACATGGCAACGTCTGCAGGTTGTCATGGCAACGTCCTCAGCGGGACATGGCAACGTCCTCAGGTGGACATGGCAACGTCTGCAGCAGGACATGGCAACGTCTGCAGCAGGACATGGCAACGTCTGCAGGTTGTCATGGCAACGTCTGCAGCAGGACATGGCAACATCTGCAGCGGGACATGGCAACATCTGCAGCGGGACATGGCAACATCTGTAGTTGGACATGGCAACATCTGCAACGGGACATGGCAACATCTGCAGCAGGACATGGCAACATCTGCTGCAGGACATGGCAACGTCTGCAGCAGGACATGGCAACATTTGCAGGAGGACATGGCGACATTTGCAGCAGGATTTGGCAACATCTGCAATTGTACATGGCAACGTCTGCAGCGGGACATGGCAACATCTGCAGGAAAACATGGAGACATTTGCAACGGGACATGGCAACATCCGCAGCAGGACATGGCGACATTTGCAGCAGGATTTGGCAACATCTGCAGCAGGACATGGCAACATCAGCAGGTGGACGTGGCAACGTCTGCAGCGGGACGTGGTAACATCTGCAGCAGGACATGGCAACATCTGCAGCAGGACATGGCAACGTCTGCAGCAGGACATGGCAACATCTGCAGCAGGACATGGCAACATCTGCAGCAGGAAATGGCAACATCTGCAAGTGGACATGGCAACATCTGCAAGTGGACATGGCAACATCTGCAAGTGGACATGGCAACATCTGCAGCGGGACATGGCAACATCTGAAGCGGGACATGGCAACATCCGCAGCGGGACAAGGCAACATCCGCAGTGGGACATGGCAAAATCCGCAGCAGGACATGGCAACATCCGCAGCAGGACATGGCAACGTCTGCAATTGTACATGGCAACGTCTGCAGCGGGACATGGCAACATCTGCAGCAAAACATGGAGACATTTGCAGCGGGACATGGCAACATCTGCAGCAAAACATGGAGACATTTGCAGCGGGACATGGCAACATCTGCAGCAAAACATGGAGACATTTGCAGCGGGACATGGCAACATCCGCAGCGGGACATGGCAACATCTGCAAGTGGACATGGCAACATCTGCTGCAGGACATGGCAACATTTGCAGCTGGACATGGCAACATCTGCAGTTGAACGTGGCAACATCAGCAGGTGGACATGGCAACGTCTGCAGGTGGACATGGCAACGTCTGCCGCTGGACATGGCAACATCTGCAGCAGGACATGGCAACATCTGCAAGTGGACATGGCAACATCTGCAAGTGGACATGGCAACATCTGCAGCGGGACATGGCAACATCTGCAGCGGGACATGGCAACCACTGCAGTTGGACATGGCAACACCTGCAACGGGACATGGCAACGCCTGAGGCGGGACATGGCAACGCCTGAGGCGGGATATGGCAACGTCTGCAGGTGGACATGGCAACGTCTGCAGGTGGACATGGCAACATCTGCTGCAGGACATGGCAACGTCTGCAGGTGGACATGGCAACATCTGCTGCAGGACATGGCAACATCTGCAGCAGCACATGGCGACATCTGCTGCAGGACATGGCAACGTCCTCAGCAGGACATGGCAACGTCCTCAGGTGGACATGGCAACATCTGCAGGTGGACATGGCAACGTCTGCAGGTGGACATGGCAACATCTGCAGCAGGACATGGCAACGTCTGCAGGTGGACATGGCAACATCTGCAGCAGGACATGGCGACATCTGCAGCAGGACATGGCAACGTCTGCAGCGGGACATGGCGACATCTGCTGCAGGACATGGCAACGTCCTCAGCAGGACATGGCAACGTCCTCAGGTGGACATGGCAACGTCCGCAGGTGGACATGGCAACGTCTGCAGCAGGACATGGCAACATCTGCTGCAGGACATGGCAACGTCCTCAGGTGGACATGGCAACGTCCTCAGGTGGACATGGCAACGTCTGCAGGTTGTCATGGCAACGTCCTCAGCGGGACATGGCAACGTCCTCAGGTGGACATGGCAACGTCTGCAGCAGGACATGGCAACGTCTGCAGGTTGTCATGGCAACGTCTGCAGCAGGACATGGCAACATCTGCAGCGGGACATGGCAACATCTGCAGCGGGACATGGCAACATCTGTAGTTGGACATGGCAACATCTGCAACGGGACATTGCAACATCTGCAGCAAAACATGGCAACATCTGCAGCAAAACATGGCAACATCTGCAGCGGGACATGGCAACGTCTGCAGGTGGACATGGCAACATCTGCAGCAGGACATGGCAACATCTGAAGCGGGACATGGCAACATCTGCAGCAGGACATGGCAACATCTGCAGCCGGACATGGCAACATCTGCTGCAGGACATGGCAACGTCTGCAGGTGGACATGGCAACGTCTGCTGCTGGACATGGCAATGTCTGCAGCAGGACATGGCAACATCTGCAGCAGGACATGGCAACATCTGCAGCCGGACATGGCAACATCTGCTGCAGGACATGGCAACGTCTGCAGGTGGACATGGCAACGTCTGCTGCTGGACATGACAACGTCTGCAGCAGGACATGGCAACGTCTGCCGCCGGACATGGCAACGTCTGCAGGTGGACATGGCAACGTCTGCAGGTGGACATGGCAACGTCTGCCGCCGGACATGGCAGCATCTGCAGCAGGACATGGCAACACCTGCAGCAGGACATGGCAACACCTGCAGCAGGACATGGCAACATCTGCAGCAGGACATGGCAACACCTGCAGCAGGACATGGCAACATCTGAAGCGGGACATGGCAAAATCTGCAGCAGGACATGGCAACATCTGCAGCAGGACATGGCAACATCTGCTGCAGGACATGGCAACGTCTGCAGCAGGACATGGCAACATTTGCAGGAGGACATGGCGACATTTGCAGCAGGATTTGGCAACATCTGCAATTGTACATGGCAACGTCTGCAGCGGGACATGGCAACATCTGCAGGAAAACATGGAGACATTTGCAACGGGACATGGCAACATCCGCAGCAGGACATGGCGACATTTGCAGCAGGATTTGGCAACATCTGCAGCAGGACATGGCAACATCAGCAGGTGGACGTGTCAACGTCTGCAGCGGGACGTGGTAACATCTGCAGCAGGACATGGCAACATCTGCAGCAGGACATGGCAACGTCTGCAGCAGGACATGGCAACATCTGCAGCAGGACATGGCAACATCTGCAGCAGGACATGGCAACATCTGCAAGTGGACATGGCAACATCTGCAAGTGGACATGGCAACATCTGCAAGTGGACATGGCAACATCTGCAGCGGGACATGGCAACATCTGAAGCGGGACATGGCAACATCCGCAGCAGGACATGGCAACATCCGCAGTGGGACATGGCAAAATCCGCAGTAGGACATGGCAACATCTGCAGCAGGACATGGCAACGTCTGCAATTGTACATGGCAACGTCTGCAGCGGGACATGGCAACATCTGCAGCAAAACATGGAGACATTTGCAGGAGGACATGGCAACATCTGCAGCAAAACATGGAGACATTTGCAGCGGGACATGGCAACATCCGCAGCGGGACATGGCAACATCTGCAAGTGGACATGGCAACATCTGCTGCAGGACATGGCAACATTTGCAGCTGGACATGGCAACATCTGCAGCTGGACATGGCAACATCAGCAGGTGGACGTGGCAACGTCTGCAGCGGGACGAGGTAACATCTGCCGCCGGACATGGCAACATCTGCAGCAGGACATTGCAACATCTGCAGGTGGACATGGCAACGTCTGCAGGTGGACATGGCAATGTCTGCCGCTGGACATGGCAACATCTGCAGCAGGACATGGCAACATCTGCAAGTGGACATGGCAACATCTGCAAGTGGACATGGCAACATCTGCAGCGGGACATGGCAACATCTGCAGCGGGACATGGCAACCGCTGCAGTTGGACATGGCAACACCTGCAACGGGACATGGCAACGCCTGAGGCGGGACATGGCAACGCCTGACGCGGGACATGGCAACGCCTGAGGCGGGATATGGCAACGTCTGCAGGTGGACATGGCAACATCTGCTGCAGGACATGGCAACGTCTGCAGGTGGACATGGCAACGTCTGCAGGTGGACATGGCAACATCTGCTGCAGGACATGGCAACGTCTGCTGCAGGACATGGCAACGTCCTCAGCAGGACATGGCAACGTCTGCAGGTGGACATGGCAACATCTGCAGGTGGACATGGCAACGTCTGCAGATGGACATGGCAACATCTGCAGCAGGACATGGCAACGTCTGCAGCAGGACATGGCGACATCTGCTGCAGGACATGGCAACGTCCTCAGCAGGACATGGCAACGTCCTCAGGTGGACATGGCAACGTCCGCAGGTGGACATGGCAACGTCCTCCGGTGGACATGGCAACGTCCTCAGGTGGACATTGCAACGTCCTCAGGTGGACATGGCAACGTCTGCAGGTTGTCATGGCAACGTCCTCAGCGGGACATGGCAACGTCCTCAGGTGGACATGGCAACGTCTGCAGCAGGACATGGCAACGTCTGCAGCAGGACATGGCAACGTCTGCAGGTTGTCATGGCAACGTCTGCAGCAGGACATGGCAACATCTGCAGCGGGACATGGCAACATCTGCAGCGGGACATGGCAACATCTGTAGTTGGACATGGCAACATCTGCAACGGGACATGGCAACATCTGCAGCAAAACATGGCAACATCTGCAGCAAAACATGGCAACATCTGCAGCGGGACATGGCAACATCTGCCGCCGGACATGGCAACATCTGCAGCAGGACATGGCAACATCTGCAGCAGGACATTGCAACATCTGCAGGTGGACATGGCAACGTCTGCAGGTGGACATGGCAACGTCTGCAGGTGGACATGGCAATGTCTGCCGCTGGACATGGCAACATCTGCAGCAGGACATGGCAACATCTGCAAGTGGACATGGCAACATCTGCAAGTGGACATGGCAACATCTGCAGCGGGACATGGCAACATCTGCAGCGGGACATGGCAACCGCTGCAGTTGGACATGGCAACACCTGCAACGGGACATGGCAACGCCTGAGGCGGGACATGGCAACGCCTGAGGCGGGACATGGCAACGCCTGAGGCGGGATATGGCAACGTCTGCAGGTGGACATGGCAACATCTGCTGCAGGACATGGCAACGTCTGCAGGTGGACATGGCAACGTCTGCAGGTGGACATGGCAACATCTGCTGCAGGACATGGCAACGTCTGCAGCAGCACATGGCGACATCTGCTGCAGGACATGGCAACGTCCTCAGCAGGACATGGCAACGTCTGCAGGTGGACATGGCAACATCTGCAGGTGGACATGGCAACGTCTGCAGATGGACATGGCAACATCTGCAGCAGGACATGGCAACGTCTGCAGCAGGACATGGCGACATCTGCTGCAGGACATGGCAACGTCCTCAGCAGGACATGGCAACGTCCTCAGGTGGACATGGCAACGTCCGCAGGTGGACATGGCAACGTCCTCCGGTGGACATGGCAACGTCCTCAGGTGGACATTGCAACGTCCTCAGGTGGACATGGCAACGTCTGCAGGTTGTCATGGCAACGTCCTCAGCGGGACATGGCAACGTCCTCAGGTGGACATGGCAACGTCTGCAGCAGGACATGGCAACGTCTGCAGCAGGACATGGCAACGTCTGCAGGTTGTCATGGCAACGTCTGCAGCAGGACATGGCAACATCTGCAGCGGGACATGGCAACATCTGCAGCGGGACATGGCAACATCTGTAGTTGGACATGGCAACATCTGCAACGGGACATGGCAACATCTGCAGCAAAACATGGCAACATCTGCAGCAAAACATGGCAACATCTGCAGCGGGACATGGCAACATCTGCAGCAAGACATGGCAACATCTGCAGCGGGACATGGCAACGTCTGCAGGTGGACATGGCAACATCTGCTGCAGGACATGGCAACATCTGAAGTGGGACATGGCAACATCTGCAGCAGGACATGGCAACATCTGCAGCCGGACATGGCAACATCTGCTGCAGGACATGGCAACGTCTGCAGGTGGACATGGCAACGTCTGCTGCTGGACATGGCAATGTCTGCAGCAGGACATGGCAAGATCTGCAGCAGGACATGGCAACGTCTGCAGGTGGACATGGCAACGTCTGCAGCAGGACATGGCAACATCTACAGGTGGACATGGCAACGTCTGCAGGTGGACATGGCAACGTCTGCCGCCGGACATGGCAACGTCTGCAGGTGGACATGGCAACGTCTGCAGGTGGACATGGCAACGTCTGCAGATGGACATGGCAACATCCGCAGCAGGACATGGCGACATTTGCAGCAGGATTTGGCAACATCTGCAGCAGGACATGGCAACATCAGCAGGTGGACGTGGCAACGTCTGCAGCGGGACGTGGTAACATCTGCAGCAGGACATGGCAACATCTGCAGCAGGACATGGCAACGTCTGCAGCAGGACATGGCAACATCTGCAGCAGGACATGGCAACATCTGCAGCAGGACATGGCAACATCTGCAAGTGGACATGGCAACATCTGCAAGTGGACATGGCAACATCTGCAGCGGGACATGGCAACATCTGAAGCGGGACATGGCAACATCCGCAGCGGGACAAGGCAACATCCGCAGTGGGACATGGCAAAATCCGCAGCAGGACATGGCAACATCCGCAGCAGGACATGGCAACGTCTGCAATTGTACATGGCAACGTCTGCAGCGGGACATGGCAACATCTGCAGCAAAACATGGAGACATTTGCAGCGGGACATGGCAACATCTGCAGCAAAACATGGAGACATTTGCAGCGGGACATGGCAACATCTGCAGCAAAACATGGAGACATTTGCAGCGGGACATGGCAACATCCGCAGCGGGACATGGCAACATCTGCAAGTGGACATGGCAACATCTGCTGCAGGACATGGCAACATCAGCAGGTGGACATGGCAACGTCTGCAGGTGGACATGGCAACGTCTGCCGCTGGACATGGCAACATCTGCAGCAGGACATGGCAACATCTGCAAGTGGACATGGCAACATCTGCAAGTGGACATGGCAACATCTGCAGCGGGACATGGCAACATCTGCAGCGGGACATGGCAACCACTGCAGTTGGACATGGCAACACCTGCAACGGGACATGGCAACGCCTGAGGCGGGACATGGCAACGCCTGAGGCGGGATATGGCAACGTCTGCAGGTGGACATGGCAACGTCTGCAGGTGGACATGGCAACATCTGCTGCAGGACATGGCAACGTCTGCAGGTGGACATGGCAACATCTGCTGCAGGACATGGCAACATCTGCAGCAGCACATGGCGACATCTGCTGCAGGACATGGCAACGTCCTCAGCAGGACATGGCAACGTCCTCAGGTGGACATGGCAACATCTGCAGGTGGACATGGCAACGTCTGCAGGTGGACATGGCAACATCTGCAGCAGGACATGGCAACGTCTGCAGGTGGACATGGCAACATCTGCAGCAGGACATGGCGACATCTGCAGCAGGACATGGCAACGTCTGCAGCAGGACATGGCGACATCTGCTGCAGGACATGGCAACGTCCTCAGCAGGACATGGCAACGTCCTCAGGTGGACATGGCAACGTCCGCAGGTGGACATGGCAACGTCTGCAGCAGGACATGGCAACATCTGCTGCAGGACATGGCAACGTCCTCAGGTGGACATGGCAACGTCTGCAGGTTGTCATGGCAACGTCCTCAGCGGGACATGGCAACGTCCTCAGGTGGACATGGCAACGTCTGCAGCAGGACATGGCAACGTCTGCAGGTTGTCATGGCAACGTCTGCAGCAGGACATGGCAACATCTGCAGCGGGACATGGCAACATCTGCAGCGGGACATGGCAACATCTGTAGTTGGACATGGCAACATCTGCAACGGGACATTGCAACATCTGCAGCAAAACATGGCAACATCTGCAGCAAAACATGGCAACATCTGCAGCGGGACATGGCAACGTCTGCAGGTGGACATGGCAACATCTGCAGCAGGACATGGCAACATCTGAAGCGGGACATGGCAACATCTGCAGCAGGACATGGCAACATCTGCAGCCGGACATGGCAACATCTGCTGCAGGACATGGCAACGTCTGCAGGTGGACATGGCAACGTCTGCTGCTGGACATGGCAATGTCTGCAGCAGGACATGGCAACGTCTGCCGCCGGACATGGCAACGTCTGCAGGTGGACATGGCAACGTCTGCAGGTGGACATGGCAACGTCTGCCGCCGGACATGGCAGCATCTGCAGCAGGACATGGCAACACCTGCAGCAGGACATGGCAACACCTGCAGCAGGACATGGCAACATCTGCAGCAGGACATGGCAACACCTGCAGCAGGACATGGCAACATCTGAAGCGGGACATGGCAAAATCTGCAGCAGGACATGGCAACATCTGCAGCAGGACATGGCAACATCTGCTGCAGGACATGGCAACGTCTGCAGCAGGACATGGCAACATTTGCAGGAGGACATGGCGACATTTGCAGCAGGATTTGGCAACATCTGCAATTGTACATGGCAACGTCTGCAGCGGGACATGGCAACATCTGCAGGAAAACATGGAGACATTTGCAACGGGACATGGCAACATCCGCAGCAGGACATGGCGACATTTGCAGCAGGATTTGGCAACATCTGCAGCAGGACATGGCAACATCAGCAGGTGGACGTGTCAACGTCTGCAGCGGGACGTGGTAACATCTGCAGCAGGACATGGCAACATCTGCAGCAGGACATGGCAACGTCTGCAGCAGGACATGGCAACATCTGCAGCAGGACATGGCAACATCTGCAGCAGGACATGGCAACATCTGCAAGTGGACATGGCAACATCTGCAAGTGGACATGGCAACATCTGCAAGTGGACATGGCAACATCTGCAGCGGGACATGGCAACATCTGAAGCGGGACATGGCAACATCCGCAGCAGGACATGGCAACATCCGCAGTGGGACATGGCAAAATCCGCAGTAGGACATGGCAACATCTGCAGCAGGACATGGCAACGTCTGCAATTGTACATGGCAACGTCTGCAGCGGGACATGGCAACATCTGCAGCAAAACATGGAGACATTTGCAGCGGGACATGGCAACATCTGCAGCAAAACATGGAGACATTTGCAGCGGGACATGGCAACATCCGCAGCGGGACATGGCAACATCTGCAAGTGGACATGGCAACATCTGCAAGTGGACATGGCAACATCTGCTGCAGGACATGGCAACATTTGCAGCTGGACATGGCAACATCTGCAGCTGGACATGGCAACATCAGCAGGTGGACGTGGCAACGTCTGCAGCGGGACGAGGTAACATCTGCCGCCGGACATGGCAACATCTGCAGCAGGACATGGCAACATCTGCAGCAGGACATGGCAACATCTGCAGGTGGACATGGCAACGTCTGCAGGTGGACATGGCAACGTCTGCAGGTGGACATGGCAATGTCTGCCGCTGGACATGGCAACATCTGCAGCAGGACATGGCAACATCTGCAAGTGGACATGGCAACATCTGCAAGTGGACATGGCAACATCTGCAGCGGGACATGGCAACATCTGCAGCGGGACATGGCAACCGCTGCAGTTGGACATGGCAACACCTGCAACGGGACATGGCAACGCCTGAGGCGGGACATGGCAACGCCTGAGGCGGGACATGGCAACGCCTGAGGCGGGATATGGCAACGTCTGCAGGTGGACATGGCAACATCTGCTGCAGGACATGGCAACGTCTGCAGGTGGACATGGCAACGTCTGCAGGTGGACATGGCAACATCTGCTGCAGGACATGGCAACGTCTGCAGCAGCACATGGCGACATCTGCTGCAGGACATGGCAACGTCCTCAGCAGGACATGGCAACGTCTGCAGGTGGACATGGCAACATCTGCAGGTGGACATGGCAACGTCTGCAGATGGACATGGCAACATCTGCAGCAGGACATGGCAACGTCTGCAGCAGGACATGGCGACATCTGCTGCAGGACATGGCAACGTCCTCAGCAGGACATGGCAACGTCCTCAGGTGGACATGGCAACGTCCGCAGGTGGACATGGCAACGTCCTCCGGTGGACATGGCAACGTCCTCAGGTGGACATTGCAACGTCCTCAGGTGGACATGGCAACGTCTGCAGGTTGTCATGGCAACGTCCTCAGCGGGACATGGCAACGTCCTCAGGTGGACATGGCAACGTCTGCAGCAGGACATGGCAACGTCTGCAGCAGGACATGGCAACGTCTGCAGGTTGTCATGGCAACGTCTGCAGCAGGACATGGCAACATCTGCAGCGGGACATGGCAACATCTGCAGCGGGACATGGCAACATCTGTAGTTGGACATGGCAACATCTGCAACGGGACATGGCAACATCTGCAGCAGGACATGGCAACATCTGCTGCAGGACATGGCAACGTCTGCAGCAGGACATGGCAACATTTGCAGGAGGACATGGCGACATTTGCAGCAGGATTTGGCAACATCTGCAATTGTACATGGCAACGTCTGCAGCGGGACATGGCAACATCTGCAGGAAAACATGGAGACATTTGCAACGGGACATGGCAACATCCGCAGCAGGACATGGCGACATTTGCAGCAGGATTTGGCAACATCTGCAGCAGGACATGGCAACATCAGCAGGTGGACGTGGCAACGTCTGCAGCGGGACGTGGTAACATCTGCAGCAGGACATGGCAACATCTGCAGCAGGACATGGCAACGTCTGCAGCAGGACATGGCAACATCTGCAGCAGGACATGGCAACATCTGCAGCAGGAAATGGCAACATCTGCAAGTGGACATGGCAACATCTGCAAGTGGACATGGCAACATCTGCAAGTGGACATGGCAACATCTGCAGCGGGACATGGCAACATCTGAAGCGGGACATGGCAACATCCGCAGCGGGACAAGGCAACATCCGCAGTGGGACATGGCAAAATCCGCAGCAGGACATGGCAACATCCGCAGCAGGACATGGCAACGTCTGCAATTGTACATGGCAACGTCTGCAGCGGGACATGGCAACATCTGCAGCAAAACATGGAGACATTTGCAGCGGGACATGGCAACATCTGCAGCAAAACATGGAGACATTTGCAGCGGGACATGGCAACATCTGCAGCAAAACATGGAGACATTTGCAGCGGGACATGGCAACATCCGCAGCGGGACATGGCAACATCTGCAAGTGGACATGGCAACATCTGCTGCAGGACATGGCAACATTTGCAGCTGGACATGGCAACATCTGCAGTTGAACGTGGCAACATCAGCAGGTGGACATGGCAACGTCTGCAGGTGGACATGGCAACGTCTGCCGCTGGACATGGCAACATCTGCAGCAGGACATGGCAACATCTGCAAGTGGACATGGCAACATCTGCAAGTGGACATGGCAACATCTGCAAGTGGACATGGCAACATCTGCAGCGGGACATGGCAACATCTGCAGCGGGACATGGCAACCACTGCAGTTGGACATGGCAACACCTGCAACGGGACATGGCAACGCCTGAGGCGGGACATGGCAACGCCTGAGGCGGGATATGGCAACGTCTGCAGGTGGACATGGCAACGTCTGCAGGTGGACATGGCAACATCTGCTGCAGGACATGGCAACGTCTGCAGGTGGACATGGCAACATCTGCTGCAGGACATGGCAACATCTGCAGCAGCACATGGCGACATCTGCTGCAGGACATGGCAACGTCCTCAGCAGGACATGGCAACGTCCTCAGGTGGACATGGCAACATCTGCAGGTGGACATGGCAACGTCTGCAGGTGGACATGGCAACATCTGCAGCAGGACATGGCAACGTCTGCAGGTGGACATGGCAACATCTGCAGCAGGACATGGCGACATCTGCAGCAGGACATGGCAACGTCTGCAGCGGGACATGGCGACATCTGCTGCAGGACATGGCAACGTCCTCAGCAGGACATGGCAACGTCCTCAGGTGGACATGGCAACGTCCGCAGGTGGACATGGCAACGTCTGCAGCAGGACATGGCAACATCTGCTGCAGGACATGGCAACGTCCTCAGGTGGACATGGCAACGTCCTCAGGTGGACATGGCAACGTCTGCAGGTTGTCATGGCAACGTCCTCAGCGGGACATGGCAACGTCCTCAGGTGGACATGGCAACGTCTGCAGCAGGACATGGCAACGTCTGCAGGTTGTCATGGCAACGTCTGCAGCAGGACATGGCAACATCTGCAGCGGGACATGGCAACATCTGCAGCGGGACATGGCAACATCTGTAGTTGGACATGGCAACATCTGCAACGGGACATTGCAACATCTGCAGCAAAACATGGCAACATCTGCAGCAAAACATGGCAACATCTGCAGCGGGACATGGCAACGTCTGCAGGTGGACATGGCAACATCTGCAGCAGGACATGGCAACATCTGAAGCGGGACATGGCAACATCTGCAGCAGGACATGGCAACATCTGCAGCCGGACATGGCAACATCTGCTGCAGGACATGGCAACGTCTGCAGGTGGACATGGCAACGTCTGCTGCTGGACATGGCAATGTCTGCAGCAGGACATGGCAACATCTGCAGCAGGACATGGCAACATCTGCAGCCGGACATGGCAACATCTGCTGCAGGACATGGCAACGTCTGCAGGTGGACATGGCAACGTCTGCTGCTGGACATGACAACGTCTGCAGCAGGACATGGCAACGTCTGCCGCCGGACATGGCAACGTCTGCAGGTGGACATGGCAACGTCTGCAGGTGGACATGGCAACGTCTGCCGCCGGACATGGCAGCATCTGCAGCAGGACATGGCAACACCTGCAGCAGGACATGGCAACACCTGCAGCAGGACATGGCAACATCTGCAGCAGGACATGGCAACACCTGCAGCAGGACATGGCAACATCTGAAGCGGGACATGGCAAAATCTGCAGCAGGACATGGCAACATCTGCAGCAGGACATGGCAACATCTGCTGCAGGACATGGCAACGTCTGCAGCAGGACATGGCAACATTTGCAGGAGGACATGGCGACATTTGCAGCAGGATTTGGCAACATCTGCAATTGTACATGGCAACGTCTGCAGCGGGACATGGCAACATCTGCAGGAAAACATGGAGACATTTGCAACGGGACATGGCAACATCCGCAGCAGGACATGGCGACATTTGCAGCAGGATTTGGCAACATCTGCAGCAGGACATGGCAACATCAGCAGGTGGACGTGTCAACGTCTGCAGCGGGACGTGGTAACATCTGCAGCAGGACATGGCAACATCTGCAGCAGGACATGGCAACGTCTGCAGCAGGACATGGCAACATCTGCAGCAGGACATGGCAACATCTGCAGCAGGACATGGCAACATCTGCAAGTGGACATGGCAACATCTGCAAGTGGACATGGCAACATCTGCAAGTGGACATGGCAACATCTGCAGCGGGACATGGCAACATCTGAAGCGGGACATGGCAACATCCGCAGCAGGACATGGCAACATCCGCAGTGGGACATGGCAAAATCCGCAGTAGGACATGGCAACATCTGCAGCAGGACATGGCAACGTCTGCAATTGTACATGGCAACGTCTGCAGCGGGACATGGCAACATCTGCAGCAAAACATGGAGACATTTGCAGGAGGACATGGCAACATCTGCAGCAAAACATGGAGACATTTGCAGCGGGACATGGCAACATCCGCAGCGGGACATGGCAACATCTGCAAGTGGACATGGCAACATCTGCTGCAGGACATGGCAACATTTGCAGCTGGACATGGCAACATCTGCAGCTGGACATGGCAACATCAGCAGGTGGACGTGGCAACGTCTGCAGCGGGACGAGGTAACATCTGCCGCCGGACATGGCAACATCTGCAGCAGGACATTGCAACATCTGCAGGTGGACATGGCAACGTCTGCAGGTGGACATGGCAATGTCTGCCGCTGGACATGGCAACATCTGCAGCAGGACATGGCAACATCTGCAAGTGGACATGGCAACATCTGCAAGTGGACATGGCAACATCTGCAGCGGGACATGGCAACATCTGCAGCGGGACATGGCAACCGCTGCAGTTGGACATGGCAACACCTGCAACGGGACATGGCAACGCCTGAGGCGGGACATGGCAACGCCTGACGCGGGACATGGCAACGCCTGAGGCGGGATATGGCAACGTCTGCAGGTGGACATGGCAACATCTGCTGCAGGACATGGCAACGTCTGCAGGTGGACATGGCAACGTCTGCAGGTGGACATGGCAACATCTGCTGCAGGACATGGCAACGTCTGCAGCAGCACATGGCGACATCTGCTGCAGGACATGGCAACGTCCTCAGCAGGACATGGCAACGTCTGCAGGTGGACATGGCAACATCTGCAGGTGGACATGGCAACGTCTGCAGATGGACATGGCAACGTCTGCAGCAGGACATGGCAACGTCTGCAGCAGGACATGGCGACATCTGCTGCAGGACATGGCAACGTCCTCAGCAGGACATGGCAACGTCCTCAGGTGGACATGGCAACGTCCGCAGGTGGACATGGCAACGTCCTCCGGTGGACATGGCAACGTCCTCAGGTGGACATTGCAACGTCCTCAGGTGGACATGGCAACGTCTGCAGGTTGTCATGGCAACGTCCTCAGCGGGACATGGCAACGTCCTCAGGTGGACATGGCAACGTCTGCAGCAGGACATGGCAACGTCTGCAGCAGGACATGGCAACGTCTGCAGGTTGTCATGGCAACGTCTGCAGCAGGACATGGCAACATCTGCAGCGGGACATGGCAACATCTGCAGCGGGACATGGCAACATCTGTAGTTGGACATGGCAACATCTGCAACGGGACATGGCAACATCTGCAGCAAAACATGGCAACATCTGCAGCAAAACATGGCAACATCTGCAGCGGGACATGGCAACATCTGCCGCCGGACATGGCAACATCTGCAGCAGGACATGGCAACATCTGCAGCAGGACATGGCAACGTCTGCAGGTGGACATGGCAACGTCTGCAGGTGGACATGGCAATGTCTGCCGCTGGACATGGCAACATCTGCAGCAGGACATGGCAACATCTGCAAGTGGACATGGCAACATCTGCAAGTGGACATGGCAACATCTGCAGCGGGACATGGCAACATCTGCAGCGGGACATGGCAACCGCTGCAGTTGGACATGGCAACACCTGCAACGGGACATGGCAACGCCTGAGGCGGGACATGGCAACGCCTGAGGCGGGACATGGCAACGCCTGAGGCGGGATATGGCAACGTCTGCAGGTGGACATGGCAACATCTGCTGCAGGACATGGCAACGTCTGCAGGTGGACATGGCAACGTCTGCAGGTGGACATGGCAACATCTGCTGCAGGACATGGCAACGTCTGCAGCAGCACATGGCGACATCTGCTGCAGGACATGGCAACGTCCTCAGCAGGACATGGCAACGTCTGCAGGTGGACATGGCAACATCTGCAGGTGGACATGGCAACGTCTGCAGATGGACATGGCAACATCTGCAGCAGGACATGGCAACGTCTGCAGCAGGACATGGCGACATCTGCTGCAGGACATGGCAACGTCCTCAGCAGGACATGGCAACGTCCTCAGGTGGACATGGCAACGTCCGCAGGTGGACATGGCAACGTCCTCCGGTGGACATGGCAACGTCCTCAGGTGGACATTGCAACGTCCTCAGGTGGACATGGCAACGTCTGCAGGTTGTCATGGCAACGTCCTCAGCGGGACATGGCAACGTCCTCAGGTGGACATGGCAACGTCTGCAGCAGGACATGGCAACGTCTGCAGCAGGACATGGCAACGTCTGCAGGTTGTCATGGCAACGTCTGCAGCAGGACATGGCAACATCTGCAGCGGGACATGGCAACATCTGCAGCGGGACATGGCAACATCTGTAGTTGGACATGGCAACATCTGCAACGGGACATGGCAACATCTGCAGCAAAACATGGCAACATCTGCAGCAAAACATGGCAACATCTGCAGCGGGACATGGCAACATCTGCAGCAAGACATGGCAACATCTGCAGCGGGACATGGCAACGTCTGCAGGTGGACATGGCAACATCTGCTGCAGGACATGGCAACATCTGAAGTGGGACATGGCAACATCTGCAGCAGGACATGGCAACATCTGCAGCCGGACATGGCAACATCTGCTGCAGGACATGGCAACGTCTGCAGGTGGACATGGCAACGTCTGCTGCTGGACATGGCAATGTCTGCAGCAGGACATGGCAAGATCTGCAGCAGGACATGGCAACGTCTGCAGGTGGACATGGCAACGTCTGCAGCAGGACATGGCAACATCTACAGGTGGACATGGCAACGTCTGCAGGTGGACATGGCAACGTCTGCCGCCGGACATGGCAACGTCTGCAGGTGGACATGGCAACGTCTGCAGGTGGACATGGCAACGTCTGCAGCAGGACATGGCAACACCTGCAGCAGGACATGGCAGCATCTGCAGCAGGACATGGCAACACCTGCAGCAGGACATGGCAACACCTGCAGCAGGACATGGCAACATCTGCAGCAGGACATGGCAACACCTGCAGCAGGACATGGCAACATTTTTAGCTGGACATGGCAAGATCCGCAGGTGGACATGGCAACGTCTGCAGCGGGACATGGCAACATCTGCAGCGGGACATGGCAGCATCTGCAGCAGGACATGGCAACGTCTGCAGCAGGACATGGCAACACCTGCAGCAGGACATGGCAACATTTTTAGCTGGACATGGCAAGATCCGCAGGTGGACATGGCAACGTCTGCAGGTGGACATGGCAACATTTGCAGCAGGACATGGCAACATCTGCAGCAGGACATGGCAACACCTGCAGCAGGACATGGCAACATTTTTAGCTGGACATGGCAAGATCCGCAGGTGGACATGGCAACGTCTGCAGGTGGACATGGCAACGTCTGCAGGTGGACATGGCAACGTCTGCCGCCGGACATGGCAGCATCTGCAGCAGGACATGGCAACACCTGCAGCAGGACATGGCAACATCTGCAGCAGGACATGGCAACACCTGCAGCAGGACATGGCAACATTTTTAGCTGGACATGGCAAGATCCGCAGGTGGACATGGCAACGTCTGCAGCGGGACATGGCAACATCTGCAGCAGGACATGGCAACACCTGCAGCAGGACATGGCAACACCTGCAGCAGGACATGGCAACATTTTTAGCTGGACATGGCAAGATCCGCAGGTGGACATGGCAACGTCTGCAGCGGGACATGGCAACATCTGCAGCAGGACATGGCAACATCTGCAGCAGGACATGGCAACACCTGCAGCAGGACATGGCAACACCTGCAGCAGGACATGGCAACATTTTTAGCTGGACATGGCAAGATCCGCAGGTGGACATGGCAACGTCTGCAGCGGGACATGGCAACTTCTGCAGCGGGACATGGCAACGTCTGCAGCGGGACATGGCAACGTCTGCAGCGGGACATGGCAACATCTGCAGCAGGACATGGCAACACCTGCAGGTGGAAATGGCAACATCAGCAAGTGGACATGGCAACATTTTTAGCAGGACATGGCAACATCTGCAATTGTACATGGCAACGTCTGCAGCGGGACATGGCAACATCCGCAGCGGGACATGGCAACATCTGCAAGTGGACATGGCAACATCTGCAAGTGGACATGGCAACATTTGTAGCTGGACATGGCAACATCTGCAGTTGAACATGGCAACATCAGCAGGTGGACGTGGCAACGTCTGCAGCGGGACATGGCAACATCTGCAGCGGGACATGGCAACATCTGCAGCAGGACATGGCAACGTCTGCAGCAGGACATGGCAACGTCTGCAGGTGGACATGGCAACGTCTGCCTCTGGACATGGCAACATCTGCAAGTGGACATGGCAACATCTGCAATTGGACATGGCAACATCTGCAGCGGGACATGGCAACATCTGAAGCGGGACATGGCAACATCTGCAGCGGGACATGGCAACCGCTGCAGTTGGACATGGCAACACCTGCAGCGGGACATGGCAACGCCTGAGGCGGGACATGGCAATGCCTGCAGCGGGATATGGCAACGTCTGCAGGTGGACATGGCAACATTTGCAGCAGGACATGGCAACGTCTGCAGGTGGACATGGCAACGTCTGCAGGTGGACATGGCAGCGTCTGCAGGTGGACATGGCAACATCTGCAGCACGACATGGCAACGTCTGCAGGTGGACATGGCAACATCTGCTGCAGGACATGGCAACGTCTGCAGCAGGACATGGCAACATCTCCTGCAGGACATGGCAACGTCCTCAGCAGGACATGGCAACGTCCTCAGGTGGACATGGCGACGTCTGCAGCAGGACATGGCGAAATCTGCAGCCGGACATGGCAACGTCTGCAGCAGGACATGGCAACGTCTGCAGCAGGACATGGCAACATCTCCTGCAGGACATGGCAACGTCCTCAGCAGGACATGGCAACGTCCTCAGGTGGACATGGCAACGTCCGCAGGTGGACATGGCAACGTCTGCAGCGGGACATGGCAACATCTGCTTCAGGACATGGCAACATCTGAAGCGGGACATGGCAACATCTGCTGCAGGACATGGCAACATCTGCTGCAGGACATGGCAATGTCTGCAGCAGGACATGGCAACATCTGCCGCCGGACATGGCAACATCTGCAGCGGGACATGGCAACACCTGCAGCAGGACATGGCAACGTCTGCAGGTGGACATGGCAACGTCTGCAGGTGGACATGGCAACGTCTGCCGCCGGACATGGCAGCGTCTGCAGCAGGACATGGCAACACCTGCAGCAGGACATGGCAACATCTGCAGCAGAACATGGCAACACCTGCAGCAGGACATGGCAACATCTGCAGGTGGAAATGGCAACATCAGCAAGTGGACATGGCAACATTTTTAGCTGGACATGGCAAGATCCGCAGGTGGACATGGCAACGTCTGCAGCCGGACATGGCAACATCTGCCGCCGGACATGGCAACATCTGCAGCAGGACATGGCAACACCTGCAGCAGAACATGGCAACACCTGCAGCAGGACATGGCAACATCTGCAGGTGGAAATGGCAACATCAGCAAGTGGACATGGCAACATTTTTAGCTGGACATGGCAAGATCCGCAGGTGGACATGGCAACGTCTGCAGCGGGACATGGCAACATCTGCAGCAGGACATGGCAACGTCTGCAGCAGGACATGGCAACGTCTGCAGCAGGACATGGTAACATCTGCAGAGGGACATGGCAACATCTGCAGCGGGACATGGCAACATCTGAAGCGGGACATGGCAACACCTGCAAGTGGACATGGCAACATTTGTAGCTGGACATGGCAACATCTGCAGTTGAACGTGGCAACATCAGCAGGTGGACGTGGCAACGTCTGCAGGTGGACATGGCAACGTCTGCTGCAGGACATGGCAACGTCTGCAGGTGGACATGGCAACATCTGCAGGTGGACATGGCAACATCTGCAGGTGGACATGGCAACATCTGCAGGTGGACATGGCAACATCTGCTGCAGGACATGTCAACGTCTGCTGCAGGACATGGCAACATCTGCAGGTGGACATGGCAACGTCTTCAGGTGGACATGACAACATCTGCAGCAGGACATGGCGACATCTGCAGCCGGACATGGCAACGTCTGCAGCAGGACATGGCAACGTCTGCAGCAGGACATGGCAACATCTGCTGCAGGACATGGCAACATCTGCAGCGGGACATGGCAACATCTGCTGCAGGACATGGCAACATCTGCTGCAGGACATGGCAATGTCTGCATCAGGACATGGCAACGTCTGCAGCAGGACATGGCAACATCTGCTGCAGGACATGGCAACGTCCTCAGCAGGACATGGCAACGTCCTCAGGTGGACATGGCAACGTCCGCAGGTGGACATGGCAACGTCTGCAGCGGGACATGTCAACGTCTGCAGCGGGACATGGCAACGTCTGCAGGTGGACATGGCAACATCTGAAGCGGGACATGGCAACATCTGCAGCAGGACATGGCAACATCTGAAGCGGGACATGGCAACATCTGAAGCGGGACATGGCAACATCTGCAGCAGGACATGGCAACATCTGCAGCAGGACATGGCAACATCTGCTGCAGGACATTGCAACGTCTGCAGGTGGACATGGCAACGTCTGCAGCAGGACGTGGCAACATCTGCAGCAGGACATGGCAACATTTGCAGCAGGATTTGGCAACATCTGCAATTGTACATGGCAACGTCTGCAGCGGGACATGGCAACATCTGCAGCGGGACATGGCAAAAACTGCAGCGGGACATGGCAACAACTGCAGCGGGACATGGCAACATCTGCAGCGGGACATGGCAACGTCTGCAGCGGGACATGGCAACGTCTGCAGCGGGACATGGCAACGTCTGCAGGTGGACATGGCAACATCTGAAGCGGGACATGGCAACATCTGCAGCAGGACATGGCAACATCTGAAGCGGGACATGGCAACATCTGCAGCAGGACATGGCAACATCTGCAGCAGGACATGGCAACATCTGCAGCAGGACATGGCAACGTCTGCAGCAGGACATGGCAACGTCTGCAGCAGGACATGGTAACATCTGCAGACGGACATGGCAACATCTGCAGCAGGACATGGCAACGTCTGCAGCAGGACATGGCAACGTCTGCAGCAGGACATGGCAACATCTGCAGCGGGACATGGCAACATCTGCAGCGGGACATGGCAACATCTGAAGCGGGACATGGCAACAACTGCAGCGGGACATGGCAACAACTGCAGCGGGACATGGCAACATCTGCAGCAGGACATGGCAACGTCTGCAGCAGGACATGGCAACATCTGCAGCGGGACATGGCAACGTCTGCAGGTGGACATGGCAACATCTGAAGCGGGACATGGCAACATCTGCAGCGGGACATGGCAACGTCTGCAGCGGGACATGGCAACGTCTGCAGCAGGACATGGCAACGTCTGCAGACGGACATGGCAACATCTGCAGCGGGACATGGCAACGTCTGCAGCAGGACATGGCAACGTCTGCAGCAGGACATGGCAACGTCTGCAGACGGACATGGCAACATCTGCAGCGGGCCATGGCAACATCTGAAGCGGGACATGGCAACAACTGCAGCGGGACATGGCAACATCTGCAGCAGGACATGGCAACATCTGAAGCGGGACATGGCAACATCTGCAGCAGGACATGGCAACATCTGCTGCAGGACATGGCAACGTCTGCAGGTGGACATGGCAACGTCTGCAGCAGGACGTGGCAACGTCTGCAGCAGGACATGGCAACATTTGCAGGAGGACATGGCGACATTTGCAGCAGGATTTGGCAACATCTGCAATTGTACATGGCAACGTCTGCAGCGGGACATGGCAACATCTGCAGCAGGACATGGCAACATCCGCAGCAGGACATGGCAACATCCGCAGCGGGACATGGCAACATCCGCAGCGGGACATGGCAACATCTGAAGCGGGACATGGCAACAACTGCAGCGGGACATGGCAACAACTGCAGCGGGACATGGCAACATCTGCAGCAGGACATGGCAACGTCTGCAGCAGGACATGGTAACATCTGCAGACGGACATGGCAACATCTGCAGCGGGACATGGCAACATCTGAAGCGGGACATGGCAACAACTGCAGCGGGACATGGCAACAACTGCAGCGGGACATGGCAACATCTGCAGCGGGACATGGCAACGTCTGCAGCGGGACATGGCAACGTCTGCAGGTGGACATGGCAACATCTGAAGCGGGACATGGCAACATCTGCAGCAGGACATGGCAACATCTGAAGCGGGACATGGCAACATCTGCAGCAGGACATGGCAACAACTGCAGCGGGACATGGCAACATCTGCAGCAGGACATGGCAACGTCTGCAGCAGGACATGGTAACATCTGCAGACGGACATGGCAACATCTGCAGCAGGACATGGCAACATCTGCAGCGGGACATGGCAACATCTGAAGCGGGACATGGCAACAACTGCAGCGGGACATGGCAACAACTGCAGCAGGACATGGCAACAACTGCAGCGGGACATGGCAACAACTGCAGCAGGACATGGCAACAACTGCAGCAGGACATGGCAACAACTGCAGCAGGACATGGCAACAACTGCAGCAGGACATGGCAACGTCTGCAGCAGGACATGGCAACATCTGCAGCGGGACATGGCAACGTCTGCAGGTGGACATGGCAACATCTGAAGCGGGACATGGCAACATCTGCAGCGGGACATGGCAACGTCTGCAGCAGGACATGGCAACGTCTGCAGCAGGACATGGCAACGTCTGCAGACGGACATGGCAACATCTGCAGCGGGACATGGCAACATCTGAAGCGGGACATGGCAACAACTGCAGCGGGACATGGCAACAACTGCAGCGGGACATGGCAACAACTGCAGCGGGACATGGCAACAACTGCAGCGGGACATGGCAACGTCTGCAGCGGGACATGGCAACGTCTGCAGCAGGACATGGCAACGTCTGCAGACGGACATGGCAACATCTGCAGCGGGACATGGCAACATCTGAAGCGGGACATGGCAACAACTGCAGCGGGACATGGCAACAACTGCAGCGGGACATGGCAACATCTGCAGCGGGACATGGCAACATCTGCTGCAGGACATGGCAACATCTGAAGCGGGACATCGCAACATCTGCTGCAGGACATGGCAACATCTGCTGCAGGACATGGCAACATCTGCTGCAGGACATGGCAATGTCTGCAGCAGGACATGGCAACATCTGCAGGTGGACATGCCAACGTCTGCCGCCGGACATGGCAACATCTGCAGCGGGACATGGCAACACCTGCAGCAGGACATGGCAACGTCTGCAGGTTGACATGGTAACGTCTGCAGGTGGACATGGCAACGTCTGCCGCCGGACATGGCAGCGTCTGCAGCAGGACATGGCAGCGTCTGCCGCCGGACATGGCAGCGTCTGCAGCAGGACATGGCAGCGTCTGCAGCAGGACATGGCAACACCTGCAGCAGGACATGGCAACATCTGCAGCAGAACATGGCAACACCTGCAGCAGGACATGGCAACATCTGCAGGTGGAAATGGCAACATCAGCAAGTGGACATGGCAACATTTTTAGCTGGACATGGCAAGATCCGCAGGTGGACATGGCAACGTCTGCAGCGGGACATGGCAACATCTGCAGCGGGACATGGCAACATCTGCAGCGGGACATGGCAACGTCTGCAGCAGGACATGGCAACGTCTGCAGCAGGACATGGCAACGTCTGCAGACGGACATGGCAACATCTGCAGCGGGACATGGCAACATCTGCAGCGGGACATGGCAACATCTGAAGCGGGAGATGGCAACAACTGCAGCGGGACATGGCAACAACTGCAGCGGGACATGGCAACATCTGCAGCGGGACATGGCAACGTCTGCAGCGGGACATGGCAACGTCTGCAGGTGGACATGGCAACATCTGAAGCGGGACATGGCAACATCTGCAGCAGGACATGGCAACATCTGAAGCGGGACATGGCAACATCTGCAGCAGGACATGGCAACATCTGAAGCGGGACATGGCAACATCTGCAGCGGGACATGGCAACGTCTGCAGCAGGACATGGCAACGTCTGCAGCAGGACATGGCAACGTCTGCAGACGGACATGGCAACATCTGCAGCGGGACATGGCAACAACTGCAGCGGGACATGGCAACAACTGCAGCGGGACATGGCAACAACTGCAGCGGGACATGGCAACAACTGCAGCGGGACATGGCAACAACTGCAGCGGGACATGGCAACGTCTGCAGCGGGACATGGCAACGTCTGCAGCAGGACATGGCAACGTCTGCAGACGGACATGGCAACATCTGCAGCGGGACATGGCAACATCTGAAGCGGGACATGGCAACAACTGCAGCGGGACATGGCAACAACTGCAGCGGGACATGGCAACATCTGCAGCGGGACATGGCAACATCTGCTGCAGGACATGGCAACATCTGAAGCGGGACATCGCAACATCTGCTGCAGGACATGGCAACATCTGCTGCAGGACATGGCAACATCTGCTGCAGGACATGGCAATGTCTGCAGCAGGACATGGCAACATCTGCAGCGGGACATGGCAACACCTGCAGCAGGACATGGCAACGTCTGCAGGTTGACATGGTAACGTCTGCAGGTGGACATGGCAACGTCTGCCGCCGGACATGGCAGCGTCTGCAGCAGGACATGGCAGCGTCTGCCGCCGGACATGGCAGCGTCTGCAGCAGGACATGGCAACACCTGCAGCAGGACATGGCAACATCTGCAGCAGAACATGGCAACACCTGCAGCAGGACATGGCAACATCTGCAGGTGGAAATGGCAACATCAGCAAGTGGACATGGCAACATTTTTAGCTGGACATGGCAAGATCCGCAGGTGGACATGGCAACGTCTGCAGCGGGACATGGCAACATCTGCAGCGGGACATGGCAACATCTGCAGCGGGACATGGCAACGTCTGCAGCAGGACATGGCAACGTCTGCAGCAGGACATGGCAACGTCTGCAGACGGACATGGCAACATCTGCAGCGGGACATGGCAACATCTGCAGCGGGACATGGCAACATCTGAAGCGGGACATGGCAACAACTGCAGCGGGACATGGCAACAACTGCAGCGGGACATGGCAACATCTGCAGCGGGACATGGCAACGTCTGCAGCGGGACATGGCAACGTCTGCAGGTGGACATGGCAACATCTGAAGCGGGACATGGCAACATCTGCAGCAGGACATGGCAACATCTGAAGCGGGACATGGCAACATCTGCAGCAGGACATGGCAACATCTGCAGCGGGACATGGCAACATCTGCAGCAGGACATGGCAACATCTGCAGCAGGACATGGCAACATCTGCAGCAGGACATGGCAACATCTGCTGCAGGACATGGCAACGTCTGCAGGTGGACATGGCAACGTCTGCAGCATGACGTGGCAACGTCTGCAGCAGGACGTGGCAACGTCTGCAGCAGGACGTGGCAACGTCTGCAGCAGGACGTGGCAACGTCTGCAGACGGACATGGCAACATCTGCAGCGGGACATGCCAACATCTGCAGCGGGACATGGCAACATCTGAAGCGGGACATGGCAACAACTGCAGCGGGACATGGCAACAACTGCAGCGGGACATGGCAACAACTGCAGCGGGACATGGCAACAACTGCAGCGGGACATGGCAACATCTGCAGCGGGACATGGCAACGTCTGCAGCGGGACATGGCAACGTCTGCAGGTGGACATGGCAACATCTGAAGCGGGACATGGCAACATCTGCAGCAGGACATGGCAACATCTGAAGCGGGACATGGCAACATCTGCAGGAGGACATGGCAACAACTGCAGCGGGACATGGCAACATCTGCAGCAGGACGTGGCAACGTCTGCAGCAGGACATGGCAACATTTGCAGCAGGACATGGCGACATTTGCAGCAGGATTTGGCAACATCTGCAATTGTACATGGCAACATCTGCAGCAAAACATGGAGACATTTGCAGCGGGACATGGCAACATCTGCAGCAGGACATGGCAACATCCGCAGCGGGACATGGCAACATCTGCAGACGGACATGGCAACATCTGCAGCAGGACATGGCAACATCTGCAGCGGGACATGGCAACATCTGAAGCGGGACATGGCAACAACTGCAGCGGGACATGGCAACAACTGCAGCGGGACATGGCAACATCTGCAGCGGGACATGGCAACGTCTGCAGCAGGACATGGCAACATCTGCAGCGGGACATGGCAACGTCTGCAGGTGGACATGGCAACATCTGAAGCGGGACATGGCAACATCTGCAGCGGGACATGGCAACGTCTGCAGCAGGACATGGCAACGTCTGCAGCAGGACATGGCAACGTCTGCAGACGGACATGGCAACGTCTGCAGCGGGACATGGCAACAACTGCAGCGGGACATGGCAACAACTGCAGCGGGACATGGCAACATCTGCAGCGGGACATGGCAACATCTGCTGCAGGACATGGCAACATCTGAAGCGGGACATGGCAACATCTGCTGCAGGACATGGCAACATCTGCAGCAGGACATGGCAACATCTGCTGCAGGACATGGCAACATCTGCTGCAGGACATGGCAATGTCTGCAGCAGGACATGGCAACATCTGCAGGTGGACATGGCAACGTCTGCCGCCGGACATGGCAACATCTGCAGCGGGACATGGCAACACCTGCAGCAGGACATGGCAACGTCTGCAGGTGGACATGGCAACGTCTGCCGCCGGACATGGCAGCGTCTGCAGCAGGACATGGCAGCGTCTGCAGCAGGACATGGCAACACCTGCAGCAGGACATGGCAATATCTGCAGGTGGAAATGGCAACATCTGCAGGTGGAAATGGCAACATCAGCAAGTGGACATGGCAACATTTTTAGCTGGACATGGCAAGATCCGCAGGTGGACATGGCAGCGTCTGCCGCCGGACATGGCAGCGTCTGCAGCAGGACATGGCAACATCTGCAGCAGGACATGGCAACATCTGCAGCAGAACATGGCAACACCTGCAGCAGGACATGGCAACATCTGCAGGTGGAAATGGCAACATCAGCAAGTGGACATGGCAACATTTTTAGCTGGACATGGCAAGATCCGCAGGTGGACATGGCAACGTCTGCAGCGGGACATGGCAACATCTGCCGCCGGACATGGCAACATCTGCAGCAGGACATGGCAACACCTGCAGCAGAACATGGCAACACCTGCAGCAGGACATGGCAACATCTGCAGGTGGAAATGGCAACATCAGCAAGTGGACATGGCAACATTTTTAGCTGGACATGGCAAGATCCGCAGGTGGACATGGCAACGTCTGCAGCGGGACATGGCAACATCTGCAGCGGGACATGGCAACGTCTGCAGCGGGACATGGCAACGTCTGCAGCAGGACATGGCAACGTCTGCAGACGGACATGGCAACATCTGCAGCGGGACATGGCAACATCTGCAGCGGGACATGGCAACATCTGCAGCGGGACATGGCAACAACTGCAGCGGGACATGGCAACAACTGCAGCGGGACATGGCAACATCTGCAGCGGGACATGGCAACGTCTGCAGCGGGACATGGCACCGTCTGCAGGTGGACATGGCAACATCTGAAGCGGGACATGGCAACATCTGCAGCAGGACATGGCAACATCTGAAGCGGGACATGGCAACATCTGCAGCAGGACATGGCAATGTCTGTAGCGGGACATGGCAACATCTGCAGCAGGACATGGCAACATCTGCAGCAGGACATGGCAACATCTGCAGCAGGACATGGCAACGTCTGCAGGTGGACATGGCAACGTCTGAAGCGGGACATGGCAACATTTGCAGCAGGATTTGGCAACATCTGCAATTGTACATGGCAACATCTGCAGCAAAACATGGCAACATCTGCAGCAGGACATGGCAACGTCTGCAGCAGGACATGGCAACGTCTGCAGACGGACATGGTAACATCTGAAGCGGGACATGGCAACAACTGCAGCGGGACATGGCAACAACTGCAGCGGGACATGGCAACATCTGCAGCGGGACATGGCAACGTCTGCAGCAGGACATGGCAACATCTGCAGCGGGACAAGGCAACGTCTGCAGGTGGACATGGCAACATCTGAAGCGGGACATGGCAACATCTGCAGCGGGACATGGCAACATCTGAAGCGGGACATGGCAACATCTGCAGCAGGACATGGCAACATCTGAAGCGGGACATGGCAACATCTGCAGCAGGACATGGCAACATCTGCAGCAGGACATGGCAACGTCTGCAGGTGGACATGGCAACGTCTGCAGGTGGACATGGCAACGTCTGCAGGTGGACATGGCAACGTCTGCAGCAGGACATGGCAACGTCTGCAGGTGGACATGGCAACGTCTGCAGGTGGACATGGCAACGTCTGCAGGTGGACATGGCAACATTTGCAGGAGGACATGGCGACATTTGCAGCAGGATTTGGCAACATCTGCAATTGTACATGGCAACGTCTGCAGCGGGACATGGCAACATCTGCAGCAAAACATGGAGACATTTGCAGCGGGACATGGCAACATCCGCAGCAGGACATGGCAACATCCGCAGCAGGACATGGCGACATTTGCAACAGGATTTGGCAACATCTGCAATTGTACATGGCAACGTCTGCAGCGGGACATGGCAACATCTGCAGCAAAACATGGCGACATTTGCAGCAGGATTTGGCAACATCTGCAATTGTACATGGCAACGTCTGCAGCGGGACATGGCAACGTCTGCAGCAGGACATGGCAACGTCTGCAGACGGACATGGCAACATCTGCAGCGGGACATGGCAACATCTGCAGCGGGACATGGCAACAACTGCAGCGGGACATGGCAACAACTGCAGCGGGACATGGCAACAACTGCAGCGGGACATGGCAACATCTGCAGCGGGACATGGCAACAACTGCAGCGGGACATGGCAACATCTGCAGCGGGACATGGCAACATCTGCAGCGGGACATGGCAACGTCTGCAGCGGGACATGGCAACGTCTGCAGGTGGACATGGCAACATCTGAAGCGGGACATGGCAACATCTGCAGCAGGACATGGCAACATCTGCAGCGGGACATGGCAACATCTGCAGCGGGACATGGCAACATCTGAAGCGGGACATGGCAACAACTGCAGCGGGACATGGCAACAACTGCAGCGGGACATGGCAACGTCTGCAGCGGGACATGGCAACGTCTGCAGGTGGACATGGCAACATCTGAAGCGGGACATGGCAACATCTGCAGCAGGACATGGCAACATCTGAAGCGGGACATGGCAACATCTGCAGCAGGACATGGCAACATCTGAAGCGGGACATGGCAACATCTGCTGCAGGAAATGGCAACGTCTGCAGGTGGACATGGCAACGTCTGCAGCAGGACGTGGCAACGTCTGCAGCAGGACGTGGCAACGTCTGCAGCAGGACGTGGCAACGTCTGCAGCAGGACATGGCAACATTTGCAGGAGGACATGGCGACATTTGCAGCAGGATTTGGCAACATCTGCAATTGTACATGGCAACGTCTGCAGCGGGACATGGCAACGTCTGCAGCAGGACATGGCAACGTCTGCAGACGGACATGGCAACATCTGCAGCGGGACATGGCAACATCTGCAGCGGGACATGGCAACATCTGAAGCGGGACATGGCAACAACTGCAGCGGGACATGGCAACAACTGCAGCGGGACATGGCAACATCTGCAGCGGGACATGGCAACATCTGCAGCGGGACATGGCAACGTCTGCAGCGGGACATGGCAACGTCTGCAGGTGGACATGGCAACATCTGAAGCGGGACATGGCAACATCTGCAGAAGGACATGGCAACATCTGAAGCGGGACATGGCAACATCTGCAGCAGGACATGGCAACATCTGAAGCGGGACATGGCAACATCTGCAGCAGGACATGGCAACATCTGCAGCAGGACATGGCAACATCTGCTGCAGGACATGGCAACGTCTGCAGGTGGACATGGCAACGTCTGCAGCAGGACGTGGCAACGTCTGCAGCAGGACGTGGCAACGTCTGCAGCAGGACATGGCAACATTTGCAGGAGGACATGGCGACATTTGCAGCAGAATTTGGCAACATCTGCAATTCTACATGGCAACGTCTGCAGCGGGACATGGCAACATCTGCAGCAAAACATGGAGACATTTGCAGCGGGACATGGCAACATCTGCAGCAGGACATGGCAACATCCGCAGCAGGACATGGCAACAACTGCAGCGGGACATGGCAACAACTGCAACGGGACATGGCAACATCTGCAGCAGGACATGGCAACGTCTGCAGCAGGACATGGCAACGTCTGCAGCAGGACATGGTAACATCTGCAGACGGACATGGCAACATCTGCAGCGGGACATGGCAACATCTGAAGCAAAACATGGAGACATTTGCAGCGGGACATGGCAACATCCGCAGCAGGACATGGCGACATTTGCAGCAGGATTTGGCAACATCTGCAATTGTACATGGCAACGTCTGCAGCGGGACATGGCAACATCTGCAGCAAAACATGGAGACATTTGCAGCGGGACATGGCAACATCTGCAAGTGGACATGGCAACATCTGCAAGTGGACATGGCAACATTTGTAGGTGGACATGGCAACATCTGCAGTTGAACGTGGGAACATCAGCAGGTGGACGTGGCAACGTCTGCAGGTGGACATGGCAACATCTGCTGCAGGACATGGCAACGTCTGCAGGTGGACATGGCAACATCTGCAGGTGGACATGGCAACATCTGCAGGTGGACATGGCAACGTCTGCTGCAGGACATGGCAACGTCTGCTGCAGGACATGGCAACGTCCTCAGCAGGACATGGCAACGTCCTCAGGTGGACATGGCAACATCTGCAGGTGGACATGGCAACGTCTGCAGGTGGACATGGCAACGTCTGCAGGTGGACATGGCAACATCTGCAGCCGGACATGGCGACATCTGCAGCCGGACATGGCAACATCTGCAGCAGGACATGGCAACATCTGCTGCAGGACATGGCAACGTCTGCAGGTGGACATGGCAACGTCTGCAGCAGGACATGGCAACGTCTGCAGGTGGACATGGCAACATCTGCAGGTGGACATGGCAACATCTGCAGGTGGACATGGCAACATCTGCAGGTGGACATGGCAACGTCTGCAGGTGGACATGGCAACGTCTGCAGCAGGACATGGCAACGTCTGCAGGTGGACATGGCAACGTCTGCAGGTGGACATGGCAACGTCTGCAGGTGGACATGGCAACGTCTGCAGCAGGACATGGCGACATCTGCAGCGGGACATGGCAACGTCTGCAGCGGGACATGGCAACGTCTGCAGGTTGACATGGCAACGTCTGCAGGTGGACATGGCAACGTCTGCAGGTGGACATGGCAACGTCTGCAGGTGGACATGGCAACGTCTGCAGCCGGACATGGCAACGTCTGCAGCCGGACATGGCAACGTCTGCAGCCGGACATGGCAACGTCTGCAGGTGGACATGGCAACGTCTGCAGCAGGACATGGCAACATCTGCAGGTGGACATGGCAACGTCTGCAGGTGGACATGGCAACGTCTGCAGCCGGACATGGCAACGTCTGCAGGTGGACATGGCAACGTCTGCAGCCGGACATGGCAACGTCTGCAGGTGGACATGGCAACGTCTGCAGCCGGACATGGCAACGTCTGCAGCCGGACATGGCAACGTCTGCAGGTGGACATGGCAACGTCTGCAGCCGGACATGGCAACGTCTGCAGCCGGACATGGCAACGTCTGCAGCAGGACATGGCGACATCTGCAGCGGGACATGGCAACGTCTGCAGCGGGACATGGCAACATCTGCTGCAGGACATGGCAACGTCCTCAGCAGGACATGGCAACGTCCGCAGGTGGACATGGCAACGTCCCGCAGGTGGACATGGCAACGTCTGCAGCAGGACATGGCAACATCTGCTGCAGGACATGGCAACGTCTGCAGCAGGACATGGCAACGTCCTCAGGTGGACATGGCAACGTCCTCAGGTGGACATGGCAACGTCCTCAGGTGGTCATGGCAACGTCTGCAGCAGGACATGGCAACATCTGCAGCAGGAAATGGCAACACCTGCAGCAGGACATGGCAACATCTGCAGGTGGAAATGGCAACATCAGCAAGTGGACATGGCAAGATCCGCAGGTGGACATGGCAACATCTGCAGCAAAACATGGAGACATTTGCAGCGGGACATGGCAACATCCGCAGCAGGACATGGTAACATCTGCAGCAGGACATGGCAACATCTGAAGCGGGACATGGCAACAACTGCAGCGGGACATGGCAACAACTGCAGCGGGACATGGCAACATCTGCAGCAGGACATGGCAACATCTGCAGCGGGACATGGCAATATCTGCAGCGGGACATGGCAACGTCTGCAGGTGGACATGGCAACATCTGAAGCGGGACATGGCAACATCTGCAGCAGGACATGGCAACATCTGAAGCGGGACATGGCAACATCTGCAGCAGGACATGGCAACATCTGCAGCAGGACATGGCAACATCTGCTGCAGGACATGGCAACGTCTGCAGGTGGACATGGCAACGTCTGCAGCAAGACGTGGCAACGTCTGAAGCGGGACATGGCAACATCTGCAGCAGGACATGGCAACATCTGCTGCAGGACATGGCAACGTCTGCAGGTGGACATGGCAACGTCTGCAGCAAGACGTGGCAACGTCTGCAGCGGGACATGGCAACATCCGCAGCGGGACATGGCAACATCCGCAGCAGGACATGGCAACAACTGCAGCGGGACATGGCAACATCTGCAGCAGGACATGGCAACATCTGCAGCGGGACATGGCAATATCTGCAGCGGGACATGGCAACGTCTGCAGCAGGACATGGCAACATCTGAAGCGGGACATGGCAACATCTGCAGCAGGACATGGCAACATCTGCAGCAGGACATGGCAACATCTGCTGCAGGACATGGCAACGTCTGCAGGTGGACATGGCAACGTCTGCCGCCGGACATGGCAACGTCTGCAGCAGGACATGGCAACATCTGAAGCGGGACATGGCAACATCTGTAGCAGGACATGGCAACATCTGCAGCAGGACATGGCAACATCTGCTGCAGGACATGGCAACGTCTGCAGGTGGACATGGCAGCGTCTGCAGCAGGACATGGCAACACCTGCAGCAGGACATGGCAACATCTGCAGCAGAACATGGCAACACCTGCAGCAGGACATGGCAACATCTGCAGGTGGAAATGGCAACATCAGCAAGTGGACATGGCAACATTTTTAGCTGGACATGGCAACGTCTGCAGCGGGACATGGCAACGTCTGCAGCAGGACATGGCAACGTCTGCAGCAGGACATGGCAACGTCTGCAGCAGGACATGGCAACATCTGAAGCGGGACATGGCAACATCTGCAGCGGGACATGGCAACGTCTGCAGGTGGACATGGCAACATCTGAAGCGGGACATGGCAACATCTGCAGCGGGACATGGCAACATCTGAAGCGGGACATGGCAACATCTGCAGCAGGACATGGCAACATCTGAAGCGGGACATGGCAACATCTGCAGCAGGACATGGCAACATCTGCAGCAGGATATGGCAACGTCTGCAGGTGGACATGGCAACGTCTGCAGGTGGACATGGCAACGTCTGCAGGTGGACATGGCAACGTCTGCAGCAGGACATGGCAACGTCTGCAGCAGGACATGGCAACATTTGCAGGAGGACATGGCGACATTTGCAGCAGGATTTGGCAACATCTGCAATTGTACATGGCAACATCTGCAGCAGGATTTGGCAACATCTGCAATTGTACATGGCAACGTCTGCAGCGGGACATGGAGACATTTGCAGCGGGACATGGCAACATCCGCAGCAGGACATGGCAACATCCGCAGCGGGACATGGCAACATCCGCAGCGGGACATGGCAACATCTGCAGCAAAACATGGAGACATTTGCAGCGGGACATGGCAACATCCGCAGCAGGACATGGCAACATCCGCAGCGGGACATGGCAACATCCGCAGCGGGACATGGCAACATCCGCAGCGGGACATGGCAACATCTGCAAGTGGACATGGCAACATCTGCAAGTGGACATGGCAACATTTGTAGGTGGACGTGGCAACATCTGCAGTTGAACGTGGCAACATCAGCAGGTGGACGTGGCAACGTCTGCAGGTGGACATGGCAACATCTGCTGCAGGACATGGCAACGTCTGCAGGTGGACATGGCAACATCTGCAGGTGGACATGGCAACATCTGCAGGTGGACATGGCAACATCTGCAGGTGGACATGGCAACATCTGCTGCAGGACATGGCAACGTCCTCAGAAGGACATGGCAACGTCCTCAGGTGGACATGGCAAAATCTGCAGGTGGACATGGCAACGTCTGCAGGTGGACATGGCAACATCTGCAGCAGGACATGGCGACATCTGCAGCCGGACATGGCAACATCTGCAGCAGGACATGGCAACGTCTGCTGCAGGACATGGCAACGTCTGCAGGTGGACATGGCAACGTCTGCAGGTGGACATGGCAACGTCTGCAGGTGGACATGGCAACATCTGCAGGTGGACATGGCAACATCTGCAGCAGGACATGGCAACGACATGGCAACGTCTGCAGGTGGACATGGCAACGTCTGCAGGTGGACATGGCAACGTCTGCAGGTGGACATGACAACGTCTGCAGGTGGACATGGCAACGTCTGCAGGTGGACATGGCAACGTCTGCAGCCGGACATGGCAACGTCTGCAGGTGGACATGGCAACGTCTGCAGCCGGACATGGCAACGTCTGCAGCCGGACATGGCAACGTCTGCAGGTGGACATGGCAACATCTGCAGCAGGACATGGCGACATCTGCAGCGGGACATGGCAACGTCTGCAGCAGGACATGGCAACGTCTGCTGCAGGACATGGCAACGTCCTCAGCAGGACATGGCAACGTCCGCAGGTGGACATGGCAACGTCCGCAGGTGGACATGGCAACGTCTGCAGCAGGACATGGCAACATCTGCTGCAGGACATGGCAACGTCTGCAGCAGGACATGGCAACGTCCTCAGGTGGACATGGCAACGTCCTCAGGTGGACATGGCAACGTCCTCAGGTGGACATGGCAACGTCTGCAGGTTGTCATGGCAACGTCTGCAGCAGGACATGGCAACATCTGCAGCAGGACATGGCAACACCTGCAGCAGGACATGGCAACATCTGCAGCAGGACATGGCAACACCTGCAGCAGGACATGGCAACATCTGCAGGTGGAAATGGCAACATCAGCAAGTGGACATGGCAACATTTTTAGCTGGACATGGCAAGATCCGCAGGTGGACATGGAAACGTCTGCAGCGGGACATGGCAACATCTGCAGCGGGACATGGCAACATCTGCAGCAGGACATGGCAACATCTGCAGCAGGACATGGCAACGTCTGCAGCAGGACATGGTAACATCTGCAGCAGGACATGGCAACATCTGAAGCGGGACATGGCAACATTTGCAGGAGGACATTGCAACGTCTGCAGCGGGACATGGCAACATCTGCAGCATGACATGGCAACATCTGGAGCCGGACATGGCAACATCTGCAGCAGGACATGGCAACATCTGCTGCAGGACATGGCAACGTCTGCAGGTGGACATGGCAACGTCTGCAGGTGGACATGGCAACGTCTGCAGCAGGACATGGCAACGTCTGCAGGTGGACATGGCAACATCTGCAGCAGGACATGGCAACATCTGCAGCGGGACATGGCAATATCTGCAGCGGGACATGGCAACGTCTGCAGCAGGACATGGCAACATCTGAAGCGGGACATGGCAACATCTGCAGCAGGACATGGCAACATCTGCAGCAGGACATGGCAACATCTGCTGCAGGACATGGCAACGTCTGCAGGTGGACATGGCAACGTCTGCCGCCGGACATGGCAACGTCTGCAGCAGGACATGGCAACATCTGAAGCGGGACATGGCAACTTCTGTAGCAGGACATGGCAACATCTGCAGCAGGACATGGCAACATCTGCTGCAGGACATGGCAACGTCTGCAGGTGGACATGGCAGCGTCTGCAGCAGGACATGGCAACACCTGCAGCAGGACATGGCAACATCTGCAGCAGAACATGGCAACACCTGCAGCAGGACATGGCAACATCTGCAGGTGGAAATGGCAACATCAGCAAGTGGACATGGCAACATTTTTAGCTGGACATGGCAACGTCTGCAGCGGGACATGGCAACGTCTGCAGCGGGACATGGCAACGTCTGCAGCAGGACATGGCAACGTCTGCAGCAGGACATGGCAACATCTGCAGCAGGACATGGCAACATCTGAAGCGGGACATGGCAACATCTGCAGCGGGACATGGCAACGTCTGCAGGTGGACATGGCAACATCTGAAGCGGGACATGGCAACATCTGCAGCGGGACATGGCAACATCTGAAGCGGGACATGGCAACATCTGCAGCAGGACATGGCAACATCTGAAGCGGGACATGGCAACATCTGCAGCAGGACATGGCAACATCTGCAGCAGGATATGGCAACGTCTGCAGGTGGACATGGCAACGTCTGCAGGTGGACATGGCAACGTCTGCAGGTGGACATGGCAACGTCTGCAGCAGGACATGGCAACGTCTGCAGCAGGACATGGCAACATTTGCAGGAGGACATGGCGACATTTGCAGCAGGATTTGGCAACATCTGCAATTGTACATGGCAACATCTGCAGCAGGATTTGGCAACATCTGCAATTGTACATGGCAACGTCTGCAGCGGGACATGGAGACATTTGCAGCGGGACATGGCAACATCCGCAGCAGGACATGGCAACATCCGCAGCGGGACATGGCAACATCCGCAGCGGGACATGGCAACATCCGCAGCGGGACATGGCAACATCTGCAGCAAAACATGGAGACATTTGCAGCGGGACATGGCAACATCCGCAGCAGGACATGGCAACATCCGCAGCGGGACATGGCAACATCCGCAGCGGGACATTGCAACATCCGCAGCGGGACATGGCAACATCTGCAAGTGGACATGGCAACATCTGCAAGTGGACATGGCAACATTTGTAGGTGGACGTGGCAACATCTGCAGTTGAACGTGGCAACATCAGCAGGTGGACGTGGCAACGTCTGCAGGTGGACATGGCAACATCTGCTGCAGGACATGGCAACGTCTGCAGGTGGACATGGCAACATCTGCAGGTGGACATGGCAACATCTGCAGGTGGACATGGCAACATCTGCTGCAGGACATGGCAACGTCCTCAGAAGGACATGGCAACGTCCTCAGGTGGACATGGCAAAATCTGCAGGTGGACATGGCAACGTCTGCAGGTGGACATGGCAACATCTGCAGCAGGACATGGCGACATCTGCAGCCGGACATGGCAACATCTGCAGCAGGACATGGCAACGTCTGCTGCAGGACATGGCAACGTCTGCAGGTGGACATGGCAACGTCTGCAGGTGGACATGGCAACGTCTGCAGGTGGACATGGCAACATCTGCAGGTGGACATGGCAACATCTGCAGGTGGACATGGCAACATCTGCAGCAGGACATGGCAACGACATGGCAACGTCTGCAGGTGGACATGGCAACGTCTGCAGGTGGACATGGCAACGTCTGCAGGTGGACATGACAACGTCTGCAGGTGGACATGGCAACGTCTGCAGGTGGACATGGCAACGTCTGCAGCCGGACATGGCAACGTCTGCAGCCGGACATGGCAACGTCTGCAGGTGGACATGGCAACATCTGCAGCAGGACATGGCGACATCTGCAGCGGGACATGGCAACGTCTGCAGCGGGACATGGCAACGTCTGCTGCAGGACATGGCAACGTCCTCAGCAGGACATGGCAACGTCCGCAGGTGGACATGGCAACGTCCGCAGGTGGACATGGCAACGTCTGCAGCAGGACATGGCAACATCTGCTGCAGGACATGGCAACGTCTGCAGCAGGACATGGCAACGTCCTCAGGTGGACATGGCAACGTCCTCAGGTGGACATGGCAACGTCCTCAGGTGGACATGGCAACGTCTGCAGGTTGTCATGGCAACGTCTGCAGCAGGACATGGCAACATCTGCAGCAGGACATGGCAACACCTGCAGCAGGACATGGCAACATCTGCAGCAGGACATGGCAACACCTGCAGCAGGACATGGCAACATCTGCAGGTGGAAATGGCAACATCAGCAAGTGGACATGGCAACATTTTTAGCTGGACATGGCAAGATCCGCAGGTGGACATGGAAACGTCTGCAGCGGGACATGGCAACATCTGCAGCAGGACATGGCAACATCTGCAGCAGGACATGGCAACGTCTGCAGCAGGACATGGTAACATCTGCAGCAGGACATGGCAACATCTGAAGCGGGACATGGCAACATTTGCAGGAGGACATTGCAACGTCTGCAGCGGGACATGGCAATATCTGCAGCATGACATGGCAACATCTGGAGCCGGACATGGCAACATCTGCAGCAGGACATGGCAACATCTGCTGCAGGACATGGCAACGTCTGCAGGTGGACATGGCAACGTCTGCAGGTGGACATGGCAACGTCTGCAGCAGGACATGGCAACGTCTGCAGGTGGACATGGCAACGTCTGCAGGTGGACATGGCAACATCTGCAGGTGGACATGGCAACATCTTCAGGTGGACATGGCAACGTCTGCAGGTGGACATGGCAACGTCTGCAGGTGGACATGGCAACATCTGCAGCAGGACATGGCAACGTCTGCAGGTTGACATGGCAACGTCTGCAGGTTGACATGGCAACGTCTGCAGGTGGACATGGCAACGTCTGCAGGTGGACATGACAACGTCTGCAGGTGGACATGGCAACGTCTGCAGGTGGACATGGCAACGTCTGCAGCCGGACATGGCAACGTCTGCAGCCGGACATGGCAACGTCTGCAGCCGGACATGGCAACGTCTGCAGGTGGACATGGCAACATCTGCAGCAGGACATGGCGACATCTGCAGCGGGACATGGCAACGTCTGCAGCAGGACATGGCAACGTCTGCTGCAGGACATGGCAACGTCCTCAGCAGGACATGGCAACGTCCGCAGGTGGACATGGCAACGTCCGCAGGTGGACATGGCAACGTCCGCAGCAGGACATGGCAACATCTGCTGCAGGACATGGCAACGTCCTCAGGTGGACATGGCAACGTCCTCAGCAGGACATGGCAACGTCTGCAGGTTGTCATGGCAACATCTGCAGCAGGACATGGCAACATCTGCTGCAGGACATGGCAACGTCCTCAGCAGGACATGGCAACGTCCTCAGGTGGACATGGCAACGTCTGCAGCGGGACATGGCAACATCTGCAGCAGGACATGGCAACATCTGCAGCAGGACATGGCAACGTCTGCAGCAGGACATGGTAACATCTGCAGCAGGACATGGCAACATCTGAAGCGGGACATGGCAACAACTGCAGCGGGACATGGCAACAACTGCAGCGGGACATGGCAACATCTGCAGCAGGACATGGCAACTTCTGCAGCAGGACATGGCAACATCTGCAGCAGGACATGGCAACATCTGCTGCAGGACATGGCAACGTCTGCAGGTGGACGTGGCAACGTCTGCAGCAGGACATGGCAACATTTGCAGGAGGACATGGCAACGTCTGCTGCAGGACATGGCAACGTCCTCAGCAGGACATGGCAACGTCCGCAGGTGGACATGGCAACGTCCGCAGGTGGACATGGCAACGTCTGCAGCAGGACATGGCAACATCTGCTGCAGGACATGGCAACGTCTGCAGCAGGACATGGCAACGTCCTCAGGTGGACATGGCAACGTCCTCAGGTGGACATGGCAACGTCCTCAGGTGGACATGGCAACGTCTGCAGGTTGTCATGGCAACGTCTGCAGCAGGACATGGCAACATCTGCAGCAGGACATGGCAACACCTGCAGCAGGACATGGCAACATCTGCAGCAGGACATGGCAACATCTGCAGCAGGACATGGCAACGTCTGCAGGTGGACATGGCAACGTCTGCAGCAGGACATGGTAACATCTGCAGCTGGACATGGCAACATCTGAAGCGGGACATGGCAACATCTGCAGCCGGACATGGCAACATCTGCAGCAGGACATGGCAACATCTGCTGCAGGACATGGCAACGTCTGCAGGTGGACATGGCAACGTCTGCAGGTGGACATGGCAACGTCTGCAGCAGGACATGGCAACGTCTGCAGGTGGACATGGCAACGTCTGCAGGTGGACATGGCAACGTCTGCAGGTGGACATGGCAACGTCTGCAGGTGGACATGGCAACGTCTGCAGGTGGACATGGCAACATCTGCAGCAGGACATGGCAACGTCTGCAGGTTGACATGGCAACGTCTGCAGGTTGACATGGCAACGTCTGCAGGTGGACATGGCAACGTCTGCAGGTGGACATGGCAACGTCTGCAGGTGGACATGGCAACGTCTGCAGGTGGACATGGCAACGTCTGCAGGTGGACATGGCAACGTCTGCAGCCGGACATGGCAACGTCTGCAGGTGGACATGGCAACGTCTGCAGCCGGACATGGCAACGTCTGCAGCCGGACATGGCAACGTCTGCAGGTGGACATGGCAACATCTGCAGCAGGACATGGCGACATCTGCAGCGGGACATGGCAACGTCTGCAGCAGGACATGGCAACGTCTGCAGGTGGACATGGCAACGTCCGCAGGTGGACATGGCAACGTCCTCAGCAGGACATGGCAACGTCTGAAGGTTGTCATGGCAACATCTGCAGCAGGACATGGCAACATCTGCTGCAGGACATGGCAACGTCCTCAGCAGGACATGGCAACGTCCTCAGGTGGACATGGCAACGTCCTCAGCAGGACATGGCAACGTCTGCAGCAGGACATGGCAACGTCCTCAGGTGGACATGGCAACGTCCTCAGCAGGACATGGCAACGTCTGCAGGTTGTCATGGCAACATCTGCAGCAGGACATGGCAACACCTGCAGCAGGACATGGCAACATCTGCAGCAGGACATGGCAACACCTGCAGCAGGACATGGCAACATCTGCAGGTGGAAATGGCAACATCAGCAAGTGGACATGGCAACATTTTTAGCTGGACATGGCAACATCTGCAGCGGGACATGGCAACATCTGCAGCGGGACATGGCAACATCTGCAGCAGGACATGGCAACATCTGCAGCAGGACATGGCAACGTCTGCAGCGGGACATGGCAACATCTGCAGCAGGACATGGCAACATCTGCAGCAGGACATGGCAACATCTGCAGGTGGACATGGCAACGTCTGCAGGTGGACATGGCAACGTCTGCAGGTGGACATGGCAACGTCTGCAGGTGGACATGGCAACGTCTGCAGGTGGACATGGCAACGTCTGCAGCGGGACATGGTAACATCTGCAGCAGGACATGGCAACATCTGAAGCGGGACATGGCAACAACTGCAGCGGGACATGGCAACAACTGCAGCGGGACATGGCAACATCTGCAGCAGGACATGGCAACTTCTGCAGCAGGACATGGCAACATCTGCAGCAGGACATGGCAACATCTGCTGCAGGACATGGCAACGTCTGCAGGTGGACATGGCAACGTCTGCAGCAGGACGTGGCAACGTCTGCAGCAGGACATGGAAACATTTGCAGGAGGACATGGCAACGTCTGCAGCGGGACATGGCAACATCTGCAGCATGACATGGCAACATCTGCAGCAGGACATGGCAACATCTGCAGCAGGACATGGCAACATCTGCTGCAGGACATGGCAACGTCTGCAGGTGGACATGGCAACGTCTGCAGGTGGACATGGCAACGTCTGCAGGTGGACATGGCAACGTCTGCAGGTGGACATGGCAACATCTGCAGGTGGACATGGCAACATCTGCAGGTGGACATGGCAACATCTGCAGGTGGACATGGCAACGTCTGCAGGTGGACATGGCAACGTCTGCAGGTTGACATGGCAACATCTGCAGCAGGACATGGCAACGTCTGCAGGTGGACATGGCAACGTCTGCAGGTGGACATGACAACGTCTGCAGGTGGACATGGCAACATCTGCAGCAGGACATGGCAACATCTGCAGGTGGACATGGCAACGTCTGCAGGTGGACATGGCAACGTCTGCAGGTGGACATGGCAACGTCTGCAGGTGGACATGGCAACGTCTGCAGCCGGACATGGCAACGTCTGCAGGTGGACATGGCAACGTCTGCAGCCGGACATGGCAACGTCTGCAGCCGGACATGGCAACGTCTGCAGGTGGACATGGCAACATCTGCAGCGGGACATGGCAACGTCTGCTGCAGGACATGGCAACGTCCTCAGCAGGACATGGCAACGTCCGCAGGTGGACATGGCAACGTCCGCAGCAGGACATGGCAACATCTGCTGCAGGACATGGCAACGTCTGCAGCAGGACATGGCAACGTCCTCAGGTGGACATGGCAACGTCCTCAGCAGGACATGGCAACGTCTGCAGGTTGTCATGGCAACATCTGCAGCAGGACATGGCAACACCTGCAGCAGGACATGGCAACATCTGCAGCAGGACATGGCAACACCTGCAGCAGGACATGGCAACATCTGCAGGTGGAAATGGCAACATCAGCAAGTGGACATGGCAACATTTTTAGGTGGACATGGCAAGATCCGCAGGTGGACATGGAAACGTCTGCAGCGGGACATGGCAACATCTGCAGCGGGACATGGCAACATCTGCAGCAGGACATGGCAACGTCTGCAGCAGGACATGGCAACGTCTGCAGCAGGACATGGTAACATCTGCAGCAGGACATGGCAACATCTGAAGCGGGACATGGCAACAACTGCAGCGGGACATGGCAACAACTGCAGCGGGACATGGCAACATCTGCAGCAGGACATGGCAACATCTGCAGCAGGACATGGCAACATCTGCAGGTGGACATGGCAACGTCTGCAGGTGGACATGGCAACGTCTGCAGGTGGACATGGCAACATCTGCAGCAGGACATGGCAACGTCTGCAGGTTGACATGGCAACGTCTGCAGGTGGACATGGCAACGTCTGCAGGTGGACATGGCAACGTCTGCAGGTGGACATGACAACGTCTGCAGGTGGACATGGCAACGTCTGCGGCCGGACATGGCAACGTCTGCAGGTGGACATGGCAACATCTGCAGGTGGACATGGCCACGTCTGCAGGTGGACATGGCAACATCTGCTGCAGGACATGGCAACGTCTGCAGGTGGACATGGCAACGTCTGCTGCAGGACATGGCAACATCTGCTGCAGGACATGGCAACGTCTGCTGCAGGACATGGCAACGTCTGCAGGTGGACATGGCAACGTCTGCAGGTGGACATGGCAACGTCTGCAGGTGGACATGGCAACATCTGCAGGTGGACATGGCAACGTCTGCAGGTGGACATGGCAACGTCTGCAGGTGGACATGGCAACATCTGCAGGTGGACATGGCAACGTCTGCAGGTGGACATGGCAACGTCTGCAGGTGGACATGGCAACATCTGCAGGTGGACATGGCAACATCTGCAGGTGGACATGGCAACATCTGCAGGTGGACATGGCAACATCTGCAGCAGGACATGGCAACATCTGCAGCAGGACTTGGCAACATCTGCAGGTGGACATGGCAACATCTGCAGCAGGACATGGCAACGTCTGCAGGTGGACATGGCAACGTCTGCAGGTGGACATGGCAACATCTGCAGGTGGACATGGCAACATCTGCTGCAGGACATGGCAACATCTGCAGGTGGACATGGCAACATGTGCAGCAGGACATGGCAACGTCTGCAGGTGGACATGGCAACATGTGCAGCAGGACATGGCAACGTCTGCAGGTGGACATGGCAACGTCTGCAGGTGGACATGGCAACATCTGCAGGTGGACATGGCAACATCTGCAGGTGGACATGGCAACATCTGCAGGTGGACATGGCAACATGTGCAGCAGGACATGGCAACATGTGCAGCAGGACATGGCAACATGTGCAGCAGGACATGGCAACGTCTGCAGCAGGACATGGCAACGTCTGCAGGTGGACATGGCAACATCTGCAGGTGGACATGGCAACATCTGCAGGTGGACATGGCAACGTCTGCAGGTGGACATGGCAACGTCTGCAGGTGGACATGGCAACGTCTGCAGGTGGACATGGCAACATCTGCTGCAGGACATGGCAACATCTGCAGGTGGACATGGCAACGTCTGCAGGTGGACATGGCAACGTCTGCAGGTGGACATGGCAACGTCTGCAGGTGGACATGGCAACATGTGCAGCAGGACATGGCAACATCTGCAGCAGGACATGGCAACATCTGCAGCAGGACATGGCAACATCTGCTGCAGGACATGGCAACATCTGCAGGTGGACATGGCAACATCTGCAGCAGGACATGGCAACGTCTGCAGGTGGACATGGCAACGTCTGCAGCAGGACATGGCAACGTCTGCAGGTGGACATGGCAACGTCTGCAGGTGGACATGGCAACATCTGCAGCAGGACATGGCAACGTCTGCAGGTGGACATGGCAACATCTGCAGGTGGACATGGCAACATCTGCAGCAGGACATGGCAACGTCTGCAGGTTGACATGGCAACATCTGCAGCAGGACATGGCAACGTCTGCAGGTTGACATGGCAACATCTGCAGGTGGACATGGCAACATCTGCAGGTGGACATGGAAACGTCAGCAGGTGGACATGGCAACATCTGCAGGTGGACATGGCAACATCTGCAGGTGGACATGGCAACATCTGCTGCAGGACATGGCAACATCTGCTGCAGGACATGGCAACGTCTGCAGCAGGACATGGCAACGTCTGCAGCAGGACATGGCAACATCTGCAGGTGGACATGGCAACGTCTGCAGGTGGACATGGCAACGTCTGCAGGTGGACATGGCAACGTCTGCAGGTGGACATGGCAACATCTGCAGGTGGACATGGCAACGTCTGCAGGTGGACATGGCAACATCTGCAGGTGGACATGGCAACATCTGCAGCAGGACATGGCAACATCTGCAGCAGGACATGGCAACATCTGCAGCAGGACATGGCAACATCTGCAGGTGGATATTGCAACGTCTGCAGGTGGACATGGCAACGTCTGCAGGTGGACATGGCAACGTCTGCAGGTTGACATGGCAACATCTGCAGGTGGACATGGCAACATCTGCAGGTGGACATGGCAACATCTGCTGCAGGACATGGCAACATCTGCAGCAGGACATGGCAACATCTGCAGCAGGACTTGGCAACATCTGCAGGTGGACATGGCAACATCTGCAGCAGGACATGGCAACATCTGCAGGTGGACATGGCAACGTCTGCAGGTGGACATGGCAACATCTGCAGGTGGACATGGCAACATGTGCAGCAGGACATGGCAACGTCTGCAGGTGGACATGGCAACGTCTGCAGGTGGACATGGCAACATGTGCAGCAGGACATGGCAACGTCTGCAGGTGGACATGGCAACATGTGCAGCAGGACATGGCAACGTCTGCAGGTGGACATGGCAACGTCTGCAGGTGGACATGGCAACATCTGCAGGTGGACATGGCAACATCTGCAGCAGGACATGGCAACATCTGCAGCAGGACATGGCAACGTCTGCAGGTGGACATGGCAACGTCTGCAGGTGGACATGGCAACATCTGCAGGTGGACATGGCAACATCTGCTGCAGGACATGGCAACATCTGCAGGTGGACATGGCAACATCTGCAGCAGGACATGGCAACATCTGCAGGTGGACATGGCAACATCTGCAGGTGGACATGGCAACGTCTGCAGGTGGACATGGCAACGTCTGCAGCAGGACATGGCAACATCTGCTGCAGGACATGGCAACATCTGCAGGTGGACATGGCAACATGTGCAGCAGGACATGGCAACGTCTGCAGGTGGACATGGCAACGTCTGCAGGTGGACATGGCAACATCTGCAGGTGGACATGGCAACATCTGCTGCAGGACATGGCAACATGTGCGGCAGGACATGGCAACGTCTGCAGGTGGACATGGCAACATGTGCAGCAGGACATGGCAACGTCTGCAGGTGGACATGGCAACGTCTGCAGGTGGACATGGCAACATCTGCAGGTGGACATGGCAACATCTGCAGGTGGACATGGCAACGTCTGCAGGTGGACATGGCAACGTCTGCAGCAGGACATGGCAACATCTGCTGCAGGACATGGCAACATCTGCAGGTGGACATGGCAACATGTGCAGCAGGACATGGCAACGTCTGCAGGTGGACATGGCAACGTCTGCAGGTGGACATGGCAACATCTGCAGGTGGACATGGCAACATGTGCAGCAGGACATGGCAA